>NC_137466.1:203519256-203661458 GCF_964235325.1 Thermobia domestica | reverse complement strand
GTCGTCTCCAGTTCTCTTTGGGGCACAAAGTCACTCTGTTTCATGGGTTTGCCCAGGTCAGTGGATCTTGTGAATCATCGGTCTGTCTGCTTTCGGGTTTTCCGTTTCATGAGCCAGGCGTCTCTCTTAGCCTAAAGGACATACTCTAATCCTTTAAGCTAATTACTGCAAAATTTACTGTCCACGCCCAGAGTCGAACCGGTCAATGCACTCAGTAAAGCCATACAGGCTAAGCATCCGGCAACACAGGTACAAAAGTAAAGACAAGAATCTAGTATATATAGAATAGTACAAGGTTCTAAGCGTACTGACTGTGAACACACTTCAGACGACAGTCACAAAGGAGACATCATGAACCATCACCAAAGATCGGCAAGTGATGCAAATTAAAGCAATCAGCAACATTTCTGGATAAAAAGAGTCGGAACACCGCAGGAGGAATCAATCTCCACCGATTCATCATCCACCAAAGACGGCTGGTCATTGAGTGCTCCTTCTTGCTAGGAAGCCTGGCCTCTGCAAACATTTCACCACCCCTTAGGATGCTTGGTATCTGGGTTTATCCCTCTCTCTAAAGCCACATTGCCACGTTATAAGAATTTGTAGTTGTCATAAAAAAAATCTGGAAACCCTACCATATTTCACCATGTACTCATAGTCTTGAAAGGGTCATAAAACATTTTTTCCTATCTTGCAAGGACTTGAACGATGCGCAACTTTTTGGGACGTCTTGCTTGCTACCTACTATCGCCCTCCCGCTGACATAAAAGAAAGACCAGTTTCGCCGCTTCCGAAACAAGGGATTCTTTTGGACAGGGAGGGGAAGTGCGCCAAAATACACGTTTTTAATGAGAAGGTTCACTGTTTTTCCACTAGAGTGCAGTGCTGCATGTGTAGAGAAACCTTTCTTGCTTTCAAGAAGATGTAACATGTAAAAAGTAAATCGAAAGATCGGGTTGCAAGGTTTTTTTTTTTTTTTTTTTCAATATGACAGCTACAAGATTCATTTAACGTAGCAATGTGGCTTTAGACTCCTGGACATTGAGAAGCACCTACCCACACTTTGGCCACAAGTGCCTTGGTTCCTACCGCACAAAGTTATTTAGAGGAACTTATATGTACCTGTACCTATATTTATCTGTACCTGAGCTATCTACACAGAGCATCGTTCACATATGAGCATGAATCTCCTTCTCATTCCTCACAACATCTGTACATGTCCCTTTACAGACACAAGTGAAAGATCTCTTGATAAAAATCGGCGAGGAGTAACACATTAAGGGGAGATTTTTCGTTTTTTTTTTTTTCAATATCTCGCACCGTTTGCAAGGTTTAAGCCTACTTCTTGTTGGAGTTTCTAATTCATGTATGATCAATGTTTTCTTTCTTTTTGCAAGCAGTACGTAATAAGCAAATACATTACATACACAATTAATTATGTCAGTGTTCATTGGGCAAAACACTCAAAACAATAAAGATTCATCTTAGACTAGAGAAATGGTTATTCTTCGTTTTTCATTATAATTTGGCTATGAAACAAACGCCGGAGAGATACGTTAACCCCGTATACAAATGTGTGCTGTTGGAATGTATAACTCGTAGGATATGATGCTTTTCTTAAAATTTCAACCCTTCCATGTACCCCTAAAATGTAATAAGGAAATAAGGATCGTTTTTTTAAAATATTCTATTACAACTGAAAAATCTACACAAAATTTGCAATCGATCAGTGAAAACGGCATCTTCCTAGAGCCTATGGTACCCGAGAACTCACTGTCGAAAGGATTGGCCACAAACATATAAACATTTCTTGACCACAAAAAAGATATAAACATAGCATTTTAATACAAGAATTGTATACAACAAGAAACTTTTAAATAAAAGGTGATGGGAAGGTCCAAACTCCTGTGTATCATCTTTTAGCTCAACCCCAAAAAGACAGAATCTTTAGAATAGTATTATACATATTATTAAGGATATTTTATTTTTGTGAACGTGTGTTTGTGAGTGTCCGACCTCAAGTTACTTGTGATGGCGGCAGCAATCTCCTGGTATGCAAATTACCCTGGTCAACAGTGAAAATGCTTCGGAGATAAAACTAACCAATCCTTACTAATTTTAGGGTGCTGATAACGAATATGAAATTAGTTTTTGAAGATTGGTTCGGGTTTCAAAGAAATACATTATCACCCGATGTGCTCTGCTGGGCAAATTAAGCGTTCGTGGCAACAGGAGCTGTCTACTTATTTCGTCAAACTTTCATTGTTTGACGGTTAGTTTCATTGCTATCCTCAGGGACATTCGCAGGGGTGGGTCCTGCGGGTCTTGACACCCCGCCTTGTTTGCAAATTTAGTCTAATTTCAGGTGTAATTTTTACAAATTTTAATATAATTTAGCTTCAAATTGTATTTGGATCCCCGAAAAGCTTAGGGCCCCTCCCGAAATAAATTCCTGCCTAGTCTCGGGCTATCCATATTGCTCGCACTTCATCGCTAACAAAGAAATATCAACCACTTCACGGTTTAGTTTGTATTGAAGAGTTTACCAAAGAAAACATGTTGTGTAACTTTTTATTATTATTATTAGAATTTGCCATCTTGGACGTGCCGGTAGTCGCGGTGAGATATTGGGTGGGTGGGTGGGTGCTGTAATTATTATTATTATTATTATTATTATTATTATTATTATTATTATTATTATTATTATTATTATTATTATTATTATTATTTATCGTTCTATGACTATACTAAGCAGAAACATGTCACATAAATGTGTTTGCAGTGCAAAGCAAATTTCGTTTTTAACGAAGTGAAGCGAAAAGTGGAATTTCGCTCCTATTATAAAGAAAGCCTACCACTTGTACTTTGGCTGTAAAGTGGGAGATGTGGACAAAAAGTGAGCACCACATATATGTTGTAATACTTGTTCTGCAAATTTGCGGGACTGGCTACACGGAAAAAGGACATGCGTGCCACTTGCAGTTCCAATGATATGGAGAGAACCGACAGATCATACTTCAAACTGCTACTTTTGCGTAGTTCTTCCAATTAAAGGTCTATCCAAAAAAGAAAAAAATGGTCTGCTACTTATTCAAATATTCCTTGAAATGTTCGTCACTGTGCCACACTCTGAAGAACTAAAGGTTCCACAACTTCCCATACCTTACTCCAGTGTTTCACTCGATGAAGAGCAAAAGGCGAACAATGTCGACCACATTGTCAAATTCTGCTGCAGATTCATCGTCTTCCAACGATCCTAACCTCACAAAACCAAAATATCATTATCTATTCACCATATGATACTCAACCTGAATTAAATTACCTGGGGTTTTCAAAAAGTGGCGTAGAACTGCTGGCATCCAAACTCAAGAAGTGGGAAGCTTATTCTGAAGATCTAAAAGTGTTCGTGTTTTGAACACATCAGAATCCCTAAACAGTATTTTCAGTGGAAAGTGACATATTATGTTGTAACAATGTAGGCCTAACTGGTCTTATGAGTAAACTTAACATAGACGATAATCTCGATGAATGGAGGCTATTCATAGACGCATCAAAACTATTCTTCAAATATGTTTTGCGTAAACTTCCACAAATTGCTGAAATTAAAATCAGGTAAGAACCCTTGTTGGCATTCAAATTCGCTATCTCCTCAATGATCCTAAATTTGATGCAGTGTTAGAAAATAAGGTGAGGATTGCATGAGATTCTTTCCGAAAAGTGGTGACGAATGTTTTTGGGAAACGAGCGGTCTCAGAACTAAAAGGAAGTAGAGGTGCACCTAATACCTTCTGCCGGATGTAAAGTGTCACTAAAAATGCATATGTTGCACTCCTAAATAGACTTCTTCCCAGAAAATTGCAGAGCAGTCATTGGTGAACATTGGAAACATTTCTACCAAGTTATATCTATGATGGAGAAACGATATCAGGGCTACTGGGGCAACTCTGCTCTTGCCGATTGTTGTTGGACGAAAAATTCCCAATTTTACCCCAATTTCCCCTTTTCTCGTACAACAAACACACACACACACACACACACACACACACACACACACACACACACACACACACACACACACACACACACACACACACACACACACACACACACACACCATATATATTATCATGATACCATTTGAAAGCCTGTTTTATTCTGAAGAGAATGACGTATAAGTCAAGATACTCAAATAAATAATACTGTTCGGATTCATTTGATTTTATAGTTATCTCACTTTTTCCTATATGAAATTTGGTATTGTCTATCAGAACTGAGAACTATTTTTTCCGTCACAACTATTGTAGTTATTACAATGAAACTTGACACATGTATTACTTATAAACTATAGTATTTTTAAAGGTATATTATATTTGGGTGCCTTTAGTCGGGGCCGTACTAGGGGATGTTACATTTGAAAAAAGGGATTTTTGGACGGGAAATTCCCAATCTTACCTTAAATTTCCCTCTTTTTATACATCATGTACACATGTGCATAGTACCATTTGCAAGCTTGGTTTATTCTGAAGTGAATGGCATATGAACCAAGATAATCGGATGATCAGAATTGAAGCAATAGCTACTTAAGTGAAAGACCAAATAGAAAAAAATCAATAATCTAAGTGTCAACACTACATAACACACAATTCTATCGATTACACCTAAACTCGAACCAATTCATCATTTTTATTTTTATTTTCGTATTCAGCATCCTTACTTGCATAATAAAATGTACTTTTCTTTTCCGAAGCATGAAAAAAGTTAAAATTTGTTGTCCAGTGTTACGTGCATTTACAAGTTAAAGCGACCAGTACAGCCTGCAGAAACATTGGATATACAAGAATAATAAAAAATACAGATCGTATACTTTCAGCTTCCATCGTGAACTCATAAAATTGTGGAACAAATGTATTAGAACGATTAAAAACCTCCGTAATAAGTTTTACTACATGCATAAAACAATAAACTTATTACTTCAAATAAGCACTTTCAGAATTGCTGGTAGGTTAAGTGTTCTCGTATAGTAAAATACGTAGCTGCAACAGTAATTATACGGAATTTACAGGCAATTACTTTAAAATGCATTAAGAAATGGTTAATTAAAGTGCATTCATCTCGTAATAGATAGAGTACTTTTAATTATTATATTTAGTGTTGTACTTTCTGTGTTGATAGACAACGTTTTACAACATTATATCATAAGATATGAATTTGATCTTTATAAATTAAGTATGTCCTGCAAGATAATATAATCGAGACATTTTTTTTTTCTCCATCGATCAACAAACAGTTTAAGTTTCCTTTCCCTTTTAAAGAATTTTGAGTAAAAGGTTACGAAATAGCAAAATTGATGTTGACCTCATACGAGATCAGAAAAGTGAAGGACGTCTTGATAAAAATCGGCGTGTCGTACCATAAAGGGGGAGATTTTTTTTGATTGTTTTTTCAATATCTCGCACCGTTTGTAAGATTTGAGCCTACTTCATATACGATAAGTATTTTCTTTCTTCTTCCATGTAGTATCTAAGAAGCAAACAAATTACGCACAGAATGAATTATAATGTAAACGATATATGGTGTTCATTAGGCAAAACACTCCAAACAATAAAGATTCATCTTAGACTGGAGAAATGATTACCCTTCGTTTTTCATTATCATTTGTCCATGAAACAAACGCCTGAGAGATACACAACCCTTGTATACAAAAGTGTGGTGTTGGAATGTATAACTCGTCAAATATGCTGCTTTACTTTTCTAAAGTTTCAACACTTGCAGTGTAATAAAGAAATAACAGCCATGTAGTTAATTAATTATTCAATCTACACAAAAGTTGGAATCGACCAGCGAAAACAGCACGTTTCTAGAACTTGTGGTTTTCGAGATCTCATTGTCGAAAGATTTGTAGACAACATATAAACCTAGCATTTTAATATCTAATAACAATAATAATAATAATAATAATAATAATAATAATAATAATAATAATAATAATAATAATAATAATAATATCTTTCATTGCGTGAAACAATATTTGCACTGACACAAGAAGAAACAAACTGCAAAGCACTTATTTAGTGGACGTGTCAGTCCGGAAAATAAGAATTTCACAGTCCGATGAAAAGACAAATATTTATAATGGAAAGGATGGGAAACTTGAGGACACAAGAAAAAGTTGATTTTTTCTTTTAATTTTAAAGTAGGAGTAGATTGAAGATATTATTGTTATTATTATTATTATTATTAATGTCATGTTTCCACATAACAACATTACGTAACTATTCTTACCAATGCACAGACCAAAGCAGTTGAACAAATCCAAAAACTTCTTCGAAAATAAAAAAAGTGTAAGTATTGCGAAAGGTCATTTTCAACTATTGACGTAACCAAGAGTCTTGTCACTCACTGGACAATTTACAGTTTTTTTCCTCGTCCTCAACTAACCACAATGATGGAGGAAAAATCACGGGAGACGTCCATGTTAATTGCTAGTTTTCATGTATTATTAAATTATTTAAAGAATTTTTTCAAGTTAAAAGGAAATAATTGAACATAACTAAACTCATAAAACATTTTTTTACACCAAAAAACAATGTAATGATGATATGTGTTAATGATGATGGTGATTATGAAGACCCGTCAACATCTTCTAAACATCTGTTATTAGGTTTGGAGACCTGAATCCAGTGTTGCCAAAACCATTATTTTCCTTTATTGCCCAACGTAATTTAATATTTTCTTTCACTAAATTAAGTGACGTGGTGATCACGTATCACCATCCATTTAAAACCTGCAGTCATTATAACAGAGTTCATTATGTGCTACGTTGGCTTCATCATTATCATAATAGTCAATTGTTGTCAATCCACTGCTGAATGAAGGTTTCATCAACGCTTCTTAAGAGTTATCTATCTTGGCTGATTTTCCTAGCGTGTTACTCCGCAGTGTTCCTTGCACGCTAGTAAGCTTAATAATATTCTAATGTTATTAGGATCACGCTATTGAGTATTGTAAAATTGTAATGTTATTAGGATAACGCTATTGAGTATTGTAAAATTGTAATGTTATTAGGATAACTTTATTGAGTATTGTAAAATTGAAATGTTATTAGGATAACGCTATTGAGTATTGTAAAATTGTAATGTTATTAGGATAACGCTAAGACAGCCGTATAATATTGTAATGTTGTTAGGATCACGCTAGTGGGTGTAATAAGATTGTAATGTTATTATGATCACACTAGTAGGCCTTACAAGATTGTAATGTTATTAGGATCACTTGTTTTTAGGGTCACGCTAGTGGACCTTATAAGATTTTAATGTTATTACCAGTAGCGGTTCGTAGTCTGTAGAATTACCGGTTGCAATATCAAAGGTATGTAGATACGCGCAAGTGTTTCCCTCCCCCAGCGTTCTTGAGTTTTATCCAAAAAATATTCAGGAAATATGAAGAGGAAAGTCTTTTTAAGCTATATTTGTATATTTATCGATTAAAGTGTATTCTCTAATATTGATTCAATATATAAGCTATTTTCTTTATTTGAAACAACCACTATCAATGTACGTTCATAAACTACCTATATACCCAGGTACAAAATTTCTCTACTCGTGTTATTGAACAAGAGATAAATCGAATATATAGTATGTGCTGTAAGTTATGAATGATGGCGTTAACCCCAAAAGAAGAAAAAAAGCAAGGAAATTGCATATATTCAACCAAGCAGTTAAACAAAAATTATTTAATTAAATAAACTATGCATTATTTTAAAATAAAAGGTCTTTCTTCGTTCTTTTCGAGCTTCAAATTTTTCTATGACTTCCTTAAAATTTGAAATGCTGCTCGCCAAGATTTTTCTGAATAAAAAGCATCGCTTTATTCTCTTTAGGGTACAGAAATACGTCTCTCCGACAATACGCATTTTGTTAGCATTTCTTTGTATGAATA
Organism: Thermobia domestica; assembly: GCF_964235325.1. NCBI lineage: Eukaryota > Metazoa > Arthropoda > Insecta > Zygentoma > Lepismatidae > Thermobia > Thermobia domestica. The sequence goes on along the minus strand of NC_137466.1, from coordinate 203,653,520 downwards.
TAAGGTACAAAAAGTCCATTTTCAGTAACCACGTATTTTTGTCTGCTGTTCTACTATAAAGAAGCATGAAATCTAAGATGTTTTCCTTCGAAAATAATAATAAAAAAATAGTTTAACATTCCAACAAATTGAGCTAAAGAAGACAGATGATTATTGAAAGTGAATGGTTTGAGATTATTTTGTTATGCTTTTCGCCGGAAATCGAACACGGGATCATGTGCATGAAAGACACAGAGCTAGGAATTAGACCAGTGGTAGGACTTTTTCTCCTTCGAGACATAATATTTGGAATGATTTGTTAGTTTACAATCGATGGGAATTAACCGTGAATTCGAAATTACTGAATTTGATGCTGAAAATATCTTGAATTTAGGAATTTCTCTTTTGGGAATGCTAGGTATATATCTCAAAGTAGGAAAAAGGACGAACTGCGATTGCAAGGACTAGATATTTCTGCTATTACAATGTTCGTTTGATTTGATTTGGTTTACCATTCATTCTGTACATCATATTACGTGTATGTTTGACTATTGTGTCTTTTTATATCAGTTCTTAACTGTAACGATGTGTTAAATTGGAGAAATTTTGTGAAAACAAAATCAAGCATCCTCTTAAACACAAAAATAATATGTATACTTCTGTGCATAGTAAGATTATTATTTCAGTGTCACAAATTATTTCCTATATTCTAAATTACTTGCCCCTGGTTCGATCCCAGGTCGCGTCAAGTGGGCTTCGTGTTGGACGAACACCGTGTACGTGTGTTTCCTCCCACTTTCTTCATTCCAACATTTCATTCATTCTCATCATCTTCTTTAGCATATGGCCATAAAAAGTATTGATGAGAAATCAATTACTTAACTGGGTGGAGTGGGAAGAAATATCATAAATTCAGTATTAAGTCCCGTTGACTACATTTATACTTCAGTTTTTCATTAGACATACTTCCTGGTGTTCCATGTTAGAATCTCTTGTTTTTATGGCTGATAATATGACACACCCTCCCCCCAGGAAAAAGGAAAACATCTTGCTTGAAAGAGAACCGATAGGGACAGTTCTTGAAGCAGTAAACATTCTTATAAACTGCACCGATTCGAGCACAAAATTAAAATACAGAATTATTTTATATCTTGATAATTCCTCTGTTTTAATCATAATGAATATTTACAACCACAACCACCAAACTTTGGGAGGGCAAAACTCCCCTAATATTAAGAAAGAAAGAAACAATACTACCACCAAACGCGTATTTGTTCTTTGCGAGTTTGTTTTGTGAATAACTTCTTTCTTCCAAGCATTTGCATGTTACCCTATCAATTGAGTTAAGTGCTGCCAAGCGGAGGAATTCGTAACTATTACAGAAGCTGACGATACACCAGTTGCGGAACGAGCTGCAACTGCAAGCAGGCACCCCATGTTAAGAGATAGGCCCTCGCCGCTATATGTTCAACGTTACTGCTTCCAGTGGCAACGCTCGCTGCAACTGGAAATGTAAATCTCTTTCTTTCTTTCAGTTTTTTTAATTCATTTTTTAGAAATGCATCAATACTGTCTTGCGCTCAAGAGCAAAGGTTTATTTTTTACTGATACACTACTTTAATACCTAAAAATATATTTAATATTAAAAAAAATATCCGGTTGCACAACCATGGAACATATAGTACCAGCCGCCACTGGTTATTACAATCACACTAGTGAGTCTTGTAAGATTATAATGTTATTAAGATGACACTAAGGAGGCCTTATAAAATTGTAATGTCATTAGGATCACGCTAGTGGACCTTATATAAGATTGTAATGTTATTAGAATCATGCTAAGGGTCTTGTAAGATTGTAATGTTATTATGATCACACTAGTAAGCCTTACAAGATTATAATGTTATTAGGATCACACTAGCAGGCCTTACAAGATTGTAATGTTATTAGGATCACTTGTTTTTAGGGTCACGTTAGTGGACCTTATAAGATTTTAATGTCATTACAATCACACTAGTGAGTCTTGTAAGATTATAATGTTATTAAGATGACACTAAGGAGGCCTTATAAGATTGTAATGTCATTAGGATCACGCTAGTGGACCTTATATAAGATTGTAATGTTATTAGAATCATGCTAAGGGTCTTGTAAGATTGTAATGTTATTAGAATGACACTAAGGGGCCTTATAAGATTGTAATGTTATTAGGATCACACTAGTGAGCTTTATAAGATTGTAATATTTGGACCTTGCTAGTGAGCCTTATAAAATTGTAATGTTACTACGATCACGCTATTGGGATTTAAAAGATTGTAATGCTATTAGGATCACGCTAGTGGGTCTTATTGTATTGTTATTAGAATCACGCTAGCGAACTTTATAAGATTATAATGTTATTAGGATCACGTTAGTAGGCTTTATAAGATTGTAATGTTATTAGAATCATGCTAGTGGGCCTTGTGACATTGTAATCTTAGTACGTACGTATGTACGTGCGTTACTCCACAAGATGAGTATTGAACCAAAGCCAACTTTAGATTTTTTTTTTGCCTTAGAGCGATTATCTTACCAAATTGATTAATGGTGACAACACGTTAACATCATCACAGGTAACGGTGAATTTAACGATGGCTTTCCATATTCCATTTTACATTATTGAAACAAATGTGTATAATTATACAATGCTGGAAGTGTTGAGATCTACCAGACGAATTGAAACTTGAGCTCTTTCGTGGCTAAGCGGTTAGCATGCGCGCCCTTGGCGTGGGAGACCCGGGTTCGATTCCCGGTGGGAGCTCATGTGGGTCGGATTCCACGTTAATCAATAGGCCCACGTCTTACATAGCCTCGCTGCTCAGAGGGACGTTAAACTCAAAATCATCAACGAATTGAAACTTCTAGAAATAGATATATGCCGATTTAAGCACGGTGATCCTCTTTCTACGTTTTCGCAGAGATTATTTTCATGATAATTTTCGCCATTCCTGTCACCTTTCTAATCCACGTTACTCTATTCCTACTTTGGGGGGTGATTATAAGCATACATTGCTTTACTTTTCGTTGTGTGTCCTGCGGAAGGTGAATCTTGCCTCTTGTTAGCGTCCATATCTCTGATTAATGTGTTAAAACAGACAGAATATTCAATGAAAATTGTACGTACGCCTTAGAACTTACCAAAGCCTCTTAACAGTGAACTTCCTCGTGGTTATGCGTACAGTGTATGCGTCTTTGAAGTGGGGAACGAGGGTTCAGATCCCTCGTTAAGCTGTAGGTCCGCGTCCCATATAGCCTCGATGCTGGACGGGACGCTTAACTTAAAAATTCCACCGAATCCAATCTTCTTGGAAGTAAATTAGACTTTTTATATTGCAACATCCCCTCATATTTCTATACAAGAACATGTGCTTCTCCACGAGAATTGTCAAGCAACCGACAGAAGCCACCTACGAAGAAGTCCGAAGACCGACACGGAGAGCCACGAAGGACCCCTACAACTCCTACCCAGGCTCCACCTCCCAAATAGGCTATAAAAGAGCACGTCGAGGGACAGAAGACATCAGTTGTATCTGATCATTCCTACCTTTCTCTTCGCGCTTCACTGGGCAAGAGTTTCCTTTCGTTTCCGCACTGCACTGGGCACGAGGTTCCTTTCGTTCCCGCACTGCCCTGGGTAGGAAACACCATTCAATTTCCGCGCTGCTACAAGCAGGAGGTCCAACCTTATTGAAAAGAAATATTACTTAGAGGGAACTGCTTATTTGTAGCATAATGCACAAAGAATTTGTATAAAACTTTTGCAATAAGAGGGTGAGAGAAAAGAGATAACCCGTGTACCATCTCTACCGTACATTACAATGTTCATTGATTGATTGATTGTACTTGTAATTCCCTTCAGTGCAAAGGATGTATGAAACAATACTTCCTGTTCAAAGTGGGATCTGAATCATAATTCTTAAACTCAGTACATTCCAACAGGAGCCCAATGTCAAGCCACATGCACAGAAAGCACACGGGTTAGACATTTCATCACGAAGGGACGCAGAGTTCATTGTAACGGAGAAATATTAATTAAAGTGCTTGAGACAATGTTGTACTATATCGTAAAACTCATCTAATTTGTAATTTATAGAAAGAAAGCAAAAATAAATAAGAACGAGTAAAAGGAAATAATCGGTGGAAAACTCAACTATTCCAAATTAATTTTCATTGCATAGAAACGATTACTTTTCTTACTTCATTAAATCGGCCTTCAACATTAGCCGGGAAATAGACATGCAGACAGAGCAGAAGATTGAAAAAATTCAACGAAACTGCAAACCTAAGGTAGGAATGCATTGAAGAGACCGTTCCTATCGCTAGGAAATCAATTTGCTGAGATATGGACGCTTCATCGCTCGAAGAACGCCATACGAAGATACAAATAGGATCAACGATTTGTAACATTATGATTTCTGCCTCTAAAACTCAGTCGCGCAAGATCTCCGTGTGCGAGCTCATCCTATTTGCTTATCTTAATCATCGAAAGACAAATTTAATATGAGGAAGAAGATATCCAATACATAAAAAGACTGTTTTACAATTCTTTGGAGCCTTCAGAGTATTTAGAAGATACCATCGACATCCTTCCAAAAAGAGGAAAGTCGCCAAAAAACATCGCCCTCACAGAAGAGAAGGGAAAAAACGATTGCTAGCCGCCTATGATGCTGGGACCCCGACTCCTTATTGGTCACCGCACAGGATTGATCTTCTAGCAATTTTGATGTCCAATGAATTAGAGGACTTTCCATTCACCTTATAGACCAAATAAGTGCCACCGAACAACTTCTACAAACTGTGTAGTAGTGAAGTGTTTGTGTGAGTGTTGGTGCCGATTACGACGAACTGGAATGGAAAATTTTAAGTCCGTAAGTAGTAAGCATTCATTGACATAAATCTGAATCTATTGCAGTTTCTTTACAAATGCCTATAACTCTGCTCTCCCGTTTGAATGTCTGTTTTGAGGCTAAGTGTTGTTTTCAGTCCGACACTAATCAAAATTTTTCCTAGAAACTAAATTCCAAATTAGATTCATTTTAGAGAACAAAGGTACTCGCATTGAGCCTCACACACTACCTTTGCTATTAATGAATGTTTCCTTTTGCTCACAATTTCCTCCACGAAATTTGTGTACTCCTTATTTGCTCTCATAATCTCCTTTGAGTTTTACGTCCCACGGTTATGCCGGTTAGACTAAAGGAGACGGTGATGGTGAATAATGAATGAAATGGTGGAATGAAGAAAGTGGGAGGAAACGGGAGAACCCCGAGAAAACCCACGCACACGGTGTTTGTCCACCACAAAGTTCACTTGGCGGGGGCTGGGATCGAACCCGGGACCCCAAGCACCAGAGGTGAACGCTCTACCACTGAGCCACCGCGGCCCCCCTCTCATAATCTCCTTCGTAGAATAAACATGAGGATACGTTCTAGACTTGTAGGTATGGAAACCTCATCTGGAAAAAAGCTTCTAGTGTGCGCTGTGCCTCTGAGCCCAGGTAAGCCTCAGTAGCATAGGCACACAACGATATAGCTTTTAAAATGTTTCAAGGAAACACACTAAGATATATTTTAAAAACTGCTCCATATCAGGAAATTCTATTAATTTCTTGTGATTTACCTGGAACGAAGCTTGAAAAAACAAATCTTCTACGTGATTGTTATAAAACTTTATCCTTGTTTATCTGTTATTTTCGGAAACGAAGAAGAAAATAAAAAAGGGAATAAAAAAGAAGAAGCTATACAGCTCCAAGCCCTTTAATTGGCGTGTAAGTGGCAAATTAGAGGCAGTGAAATGAACACTTTTATCCAGTGATGATTGAAGGATGTTTCCTCCTGACATGGAAGGAAGTTGCAATTCACTGGGGATAAAAAGAAGTATTGTGAAAATATTGAACACGATAGGATATATGGCCTCTATATGAGTACTGTGTGTGGTAATTTCTGTTTCTTTTTTAATATATTCTTCATCATCTTTAAATTAATTGCTGAAATTTGAGAAAGTGGCGGTCCAAAACCAGAGCTTGAATTTGGTATAGTGTAGTTTCAGGCCGACCTTCAGCAAAGTATACCTTGATTATAAGATAGTTTAACTACAGGACTACACCGCTGATTGTTTTGTCCACTAGACGAGATGAAGAGATGGAATATAGTTTCTCGTTTTGTCTCGATTCTAGAAAAGCTTTCCTCGTCTCGTCCAGGCCCGTAGCCAGCCCAAAAATTTAGGGGGAACCCGGTAGAAGTTAGGGGGGCCCTACCCAATCATATTATATACTTCATCACCATATTATAGTTCATTTGCAAGCCTACCGTGAAACTCTTCGGGGGCCAGCCAAAGTTTAGGGAGGCCCGGCCCTCTAGCCCCCCCTGTAGATACGGGACTGGTTTCGTTTCGAATTTCTTCTAGTCTATTTTGAAAATGTATGTACAAAATTTATGCCCTGCTTTTCTTTTCTTAAATTTATCTAGAAGTTATCATAATCCTTTATCGTCACCAGAGGTAAACAAAGGTTGTGATATAACAGTATTTGAACCATAATTATTATTGGAACATATGTACAAAATTTATGCCCTGCTTTTCTTTTCTTAATTTTATCTAGAAGTTATCATAATCCTTTATCGTCACCAGAGGTAAACAAAGGTTGTGATATAACAATATTTAAACCATAATTATTATTGGAACATATGTACAAAATTTATGCCCTGGTTTTCTTTTCTTAATTTTATCTAGAAATTATCATAATCCTTTATCGTCACGAGAGGTAAACAAAGGTTATGATATAACATTATTTGAACCATAATTATTATTGGAGTGTATTGTGTAATGACTTGACTTGTTTATCTTTAAATATTGATCATAGTGTTCACTTTATCAATTTATAGTTTAGGAACGTATGATGGCTCAGTGGTATCTGTGGTGCATAGAGTCCATGGTTCGATTCCCGATCAAGTAAATTTATGGTGGACAACATCGTGTTTCTTGGGTTTTCTCGGGGATACTCCTGTTTCCTCCCACATTCTGATTCCACTAATTCATCCATCATCATTCAGTTGCCTTAGTCATCAATCTCCCTTAGCCTAAAAAGCATATACGTGGGACGTTAAACTAAAACATTTCATTTCATTTTCAATTTATAGTGTTTTTTTTAACTATGGATAACGTAACACTAAAACAGTGTTTAAGATCTTAGATTTTGATGAATTATTGTTGTACACGAAACTCGAGATATTTGTTGTCTCGTCTCGATTCTTGTCTAGAAAAAAATGACGAAACTTCTCGTCTCGCTCTTGTCTTGTTTTCGAGACAAGACCAGAAACTTCTCAGGTCGTGGGTGGGCAACACTACCGCTCATCATGCCAGTACCCTAACAGCACAAGATGTGCTAGGCATCTGCCATTTAGGTGTCCCAGCTACTTTTTAGGTACCTGACACTTGGTACATATGGTATTCATGTGCTAAGTATGTACTTCATCTACCAAAAATTTTAGGTGCCTGTTACACCTAATTGATATTTGTGACTATGTACCAAAAATGTAGCATTTATATACCTAGCTCAGTTTCGCACTGTGATAGTCATTTGTTTTTATGTCGTCACTTGGGACATATATCTTTCATGTTCGAGGTACTTCCTTTAAGTGTATACTTTTTCAGATACTATGACATAATAGATATCTGCAGCGAAGCACGAATGACAGTCAGCTGTTTGCATTTGCTCATGCGCAGTAACATACAACGGTTTCTCGCGCTTTCTGCTCCACTTTCTGTCCTAGTACACAATCGCTTAGAAAAAAGAAGCAACAAATACATCAAATTTGGGAAATGAATTTAGAAGAAAAAATGACATAACTGATGAATAAAAATTAAGACGAATCTTTCATACATATGTGAACACTTAATTATTTACGTAGTTAGGGATAAAGAATTGTAATTTTTAGATTTCAACTGTCGCCGATCATTTGAAAGTGAATATGGAAGAGTCATGGAATAAATTAAAGAGACGCGCGTCATTTTGTTATAAAATTACAAGGCGAGCAGATTTTATCTGATCCCAAACGGTTATCGTGGTTAAAGGAACACTGATGAGCCAAATTCAAAAGACCTCAACAATGTATCCCTTTAAAAGCGAAGTTCTCTTCATCACCTCCATGGCCAAGTCGGAAAAGCACGCAGCTAGTAATCCAAAGGTTGGTGTTTCGCGCCCACCTTCACCTTGGAGTATATTGTTTTTACTTGTTTAAAGTGTTTTTAGACTCACCTTAATGTAAACACATTACTCATATAGGCGATTTAACATATTTTGGGGGAGTAATTTTGTGGTTCATTGACGGCTACGGCATGAGGAATACACCTAGAACATACTAGGCACGTTCCCCAGGTACATGTCAGGCATGTGCCTAGAGGCGAGCATAGGCTGTGACTATCACTTGTCATCCATGTGATTTCTCTCTCAGAGGTACATAAGGCAGGTACTGGACACATTCCCATATACCTGAGGGAACATGATAGACATATATCTGCTATGTAATTGTGCTGTTAGGGTAGAAAAGTATAATCTAACCTAGAACCCAGAATGGTATTTTAATGTACCACGTGCTCGTGTTTATAAACAACGACAAGTACTCCTGTTTGTAGAAAAGAATACATGTATTTACGTTGGAGTACTACACCTCATGTTGGATTATTACAAGAAGGAGACCAGCACCACCAGCACCCCCTATAAGTCACATGACAACATGGGAGCAGCAGCGCCATCGTCACTCCAAGCGCCTATATAACGAAGATGATTCAACGAACAGGCACCAGTCTGCGATTGATCACCCCTCCTCTAGCTTGCCTGGAGCTCTAGGAGAAACCCAACCTCAAAGTCTTTACTCTGCTGCGGGACTTTAGGCTTCCCTTCCATTTGACTTAGCTTGCTCGGAGCTCTGTCGGGATTATAACCTCAGTTAGTTAGCCTACTTCGGGGCTTTGCGACTCTTAATCCCCTCGCTGCTTGCTTTGGAGCATTGGGATTTCCCACACCACTCTACTTCGCTTGCCCGAAACTGAAAGAAAAACGAAGAAAGAAGCAATGGATGTAGAGGAGTCGCTAAAATTAATTCTCTCTAACGAGGACGATTACGAAACATCACCTACTGATTGAAATCCGGATTATTTTCCAATAAAGTAAATTCCAATAAACTCTCTTGTTATTGTTGATTATTCCATATCGGACTCCCGAAGAAAACTCATCTAAACAACTTATTGAACGTGCCAATAGCGACTACTCTCAATCATGACTCCGTTTTCTTTCATTTAGAAATAGAAAAGAAAGAGAAGAAAGTAGAAGGGTAAAAGAAGGAGGTAGGAAAAGAAGAAAGAAAAAGAAATAGGGTATTTTAATAAGAAACAGATTACTGGATAATTCCGGAAATATAGTAAAAGGTCGGGAAAGTCGTTGAAAGATGAATCATTCTAAATGTTATTAACGACTAATCAATTTTGGAATGCTTCGGAATAGACACATGTTCCCTCATACCACCCAGACCTAGCTCCAGGCACCACGACCGTGGGATTGCCCAGACCTAGACCTGGAAACGAGAAAGGTGAAATCATTCTTTGTACTGTTATTCCAACCGGTGATTGATAACCATCCAGCATCTGAACTCTGTTCTCTAGGATCGACCACACATATGAATTAGTCAAGAGGAAAAAAAAAATCAGACTTATAAACTCAATATAAATTTATGTATCGTATCAATAAGAGTCTCAACTTCCTGTAAGAAAGATGTCGTATTTAGGCTCATCCTGCTATTTCCGTTTCACTCCTAGAGCCGATTTAAACCATTAGTAGCGGTCCTTCATGACCTAGGTTATTTACCTTAACACATATATTAAAACATGACACATATATTATAGATGTTAATACAACAAATGATATCACTAAAATTACTTATATTAAATCTATCATGCATTCACACGCTCACTCACTCAGGACAGTGTATATATGTTCAAAGGAAACCAACTAACTACACAGATACAAATAGTTTATTACATTCATAGTGAAAAGGAAAAATAATTACAAAGAAAATCTTAACAGCACAAGTTCTTGGTTATATATTAATAGAATACATAGAGTTATATTCTAGTAAATTTGTATATATATTCAATCATCTTGACAAATGAAAGAAAGAAAAAAAATAATTACATGTATTATATCTTAGGCATGCTAAAGCAAAATTATGATTTGCGACATACGCAATGAAACACTTATTTCACTTAAAGAAAGGAAAAAAAATATATGGACAAAGAGGAAAGAAAAGGGAAAAAAAACTTTTAGATGTATTAGGATTTATATGAGTCTCTACCTCACATTGAGGAATAAAATCTTAATAATTTTGAGCGTTCAAATCACAAATCATGCACTACTCGTAGCGTCCAAAACATTTCGCGGGCTACTATACATTTAACTATATGGGTGTCCTATCTTCAATGGGCTACTATACATTTAACTATATGGGTGTCCTATCTTCTATATTCATTTACTACAATATTCATATACTTCATATTCATATTCGTATTAACATTTATATAATATTCATGTCATCATCTTTTTTCATTTACTCGTCGCTATATTCCACAAACACCCTGTTTCCTCTATCTACGCCCAGCCTATATACACATTTCATCATAACACTTTAAAATCTATAATGACTACAAACATTTCCCATTCCGATCACCGCACGACAACCTCACTCGAACTCAAGACTCTTTCACCACACACACAATACTATGTAATACCTGGTAGCTTTATTAAGAACGAAAAAAAATCCTACGTATGTTCACTGAAAATAGAATTATCCGCGATAATATTTAATGTTTACGAAATTTCTGCAGCAACAATGAAATTCTGTAGCCACGAAGAAAACATGAACATTTAATATAATTTCAAAGCGAAGAACTAGTATCATATCGCCTGACTTCTGTTAAGAAATTACGTATTGTTTATTTACTTAAATATTTCGACTTCTAGACGGAGCAGAATGTTGTGATTTTCGGAAAATATTAATTTTAGGTCACTTGACCTAACTGTACATACATATGGGCTGTGAATTATACCTTCTAGGTTTTATTTCGAAAAGAAAGGTCAATTTCATGGAAACTAAATCACTAAAACATCGACATAAGAATGACGGTTAATACTGAATTTTGACACTAGGAGGCTAGTGACGATATGATCAACCCTTGAACCACCGAATGTGACCTTGTACACGGAATTTTGATACTACGACACTCTCATTTTCTGATATTACTATAGATTGATATGTTGCGTTTAGCGATTGATTGAATACGAAAATGTGAATAGTAAATGATACACTGTCCATACTCCATAATTTCACACACTCTTACATCACTTAACTACAATTGCTAATGATACTACATTACAAACACATACATGCCACATCCATACTACACACTACATTAATACATGTTATACTAATAAATATACACAGAAAACATTCAGATTTCACCATTTTAAATCGGCTCGAAAGCAAAAGGAAAGAAAGGAACAGGGCCAACTAGCCCTTGTATTTACTAAATCACATTCTGAAAATCAACCTGTTTAATCAAGGCCCCCCGAGGGGACATATCGAAGTGTTGACTAACAATAGGACCCCTGCCCTGAAGGGGCAGGAACCCGGAACAAACTACATGTTCAACTCATTCCGCTGGAAGCCGTACTCCCAATTTGGGAGTCAGATAGGAGCCCTTACTGAAAATTTACAAGTGCATTATTCTACCTATCTTAACTACAACGAAATTAAATACCGCCATGTTACTAATGAATAAATACAAACGAAATCACATCCACTACATAGACGACAACAAACGGCAGTGGGGCAGGCCTAACGTAACTCTAACAGGAATAGTTTTAAGGATAAAAGTATTTTAAGAGGAAAACACTACTTTTCCGAAACTGTCTGTGGATATTTAAGAACCACTAGCAAACTGATGTACTTCGTAGAACCTGTCCATCACTAATTATATCTGCTCAACATGGCGTTACTAAATTATGCTTCCTATTTTTTATTTTTTAGTCCAGTTTTGTTCTGAAAATCTAGCAAATTTATGGCTCCTTAGCTTCCTGCTTGGTAGTTATTCAACTATTATATTATTTTACCTTTTACTGTAGCTTTTCTAGCTCCTTTTTGACTTTTTTGAGCTGGGACGATCTTAGTCCGGCGTCTTCAGTGAAATTCTTGGCATGGAATAGGAATAATCGCGCCCTAATATCATAGCGTGGGTTTATCATCCAATCAAAACAAAGCATTTTGGCGGTGGGGCTTTGAAACGAATAACATTTGGTAAAATCTGGATTAAACTAGTTTTTAGAAGGACCTAGGTATCTAAAAGAGAGGTGAAGGGTGGTCCTGAAAATTCTGTCGAAATTTAGATTGGTTATTTGATCTGAAAGTTCCGTCCAATAGTGGACCTATGTTTTCAGATAGCACTGACACCGTAAGAATTGTAATAATCCATTTACATATCCATATACAAGACTTATAACTAGTTTAAAATATAAATAAAGGTATTGACTCCCAAAACTATAATTCCTAATAATTTTTTTTTTACAGTTTTTCCATGTTAATTTGAAATAGAATAACAAACAAAATTACGAATTATATGAACAGCCAGAAATTTTTTGTTAAACGTCAAGTACAGTCGGTGCAAAAAATTTCGGGCACCCTCCTATTAAAAACATAATCTCATTAGACTGTAATGGCATATTACAGTTCCCCGGCGTCGTTAAAAAAAATTTTGTTTGAATAACAAAATTTTGTTGAATAGAATTAACATGTATTAATACTAATAAACTAACTACCCACTCATACTCTCATGCACTCAAATGAGACAGTGTAACATTCACTTTGGGTATTGAGATAGAAGTTCCCGTTTTTTGTCCTCGGTACAGTTAAAAAGCTTAAGATTCTGGAAATTGTGAGTTCACCTTTTAGGTAGCAGGAAAACACGAGGTAACCAGTTCGCCATGTTCCCATCGAAAGTGAGAAAATGTTCAATATCCCGGAGGGACACTTTAGAGCTCATACTAACATAAGTAGGGGAATAGTTAGTGGGAATTAACATATTAGCCTGCACAATCGGAGTAGTCACCGGATTTACCACTGACGACGTCGTAGCGGTGTTATAATTACCCATGTAATTAAAAGGGATTCTGTTGGTCGTATTGAATATGTTGGGCTCCATCCCCGGACCAATCGCACCCGTGAACAACGACTCAGAATGGTATCCATCTCCTCTTCCCGACAACACGCTATGTGATTGTATACCTCCATGTAAGGAGGGAGCACTCACGCTAGTGACCGTAGTCGTCACAACACTCGACTGATTCGGCACACTATTGGAATTGAACCACGACTTTGGTTCTGACCGATGCATGGGGTAGTGCGTCACAATATCCCGTGAATCAACTGACATTAAATTTTATTTTCCTGCGCTACAGGTAGTTGTTATAGCAGGTAATATTTCTGAGGAATCGCTACCGGGGAAAGGATAGGTTACCTCTGATTTTTCGCGACTAGGTTTCGTTATTTCTTTTTGAATCTTTACTATTTCGTTCTGAATTTTCGAAATTTTTTGGTCAGTTACTTCCAGTTTTGTTTCCAGAGATAAATCTGACAAAGTTGACTTTAAATTATCAATTTCGGCCTGCTGAGTTTCTAGTTTATGGTTGATCTTATGCAATTTGGTATCTACTTGTTTAAATTCGGAATTTACATGATCGAATTTACCCTCAGTCTCCTGCTGAACTTGCTTTAGAGATTGCTGAGCCTCGCATCTGACCAAGTCAATTTCAGTAGACATTTGCTCTCTCAACGTAGTTATTGAGGAAGCAAAGTCCGAACATATGTTGTCGATTTTCTGGGTTAGTACCTCGAATCGAGATTCGGTTTCTCGGTTCGAGGTGTCTATTTTCTCATTTATTTCGCGTCTCATTTTCAGACTATTTTCATTTATTTCGCGTCTCATCTCCAGGCTATTTTCATTTATTTCACGTCTCATCTCCCGGCTATTTTCATTCATTTCATGTATTAGATTCTGATTCATTTGGGTCATATTTTTATTTATTTGTTCAGCGAACTGCTGAAATAAGACAAACATATCAGACCCGCCCGATGATGCAACTTCCTTTGGGTTGGTTGTCTGATCGCGATTCAAATTACTTTGAGAATCACCAATGTGATCCCTATTCTTTTTTTGTCATCATCGAGGTCAGATATCTCCACTGGAGATATTTGGCCTCGGTCCTTCGGGGTACTATACCCTCGCTCACCGTCTGAATCGGGATGTTCATTTTCTTTCTCAGAAGATAAACTCATGGGTTCACGCGACTGGTGGAGCTTCCCCTCACATTCTTTACAGTATTTAACTATCTCACCAGCCCGGACCTTTTCTGCATTTTCAGCAGTATCTTCTAAATTGGTACAACTGAAATGAATCCATTTCAGCCCACACTCATGACACCTCACTAGCCTACGGGAGACGCGAGCTCTTTTCTCATTACTTTCTAATGTACATTGTGTACATGAGACTTCCGCGTTCTCGTGTGATACAACTTCTCTATTAGTTGCCATAGCTTCCATACAAAAAAGACACAATATAAACACATGCAATTATATACTTATAGACTAACAATACTTATTATTCAGGTACTGTTCATAAATTAAGGAACTCCTATCTAATAGTGATTTCAAAAAAAAAAATCACTTTCGGCAGAGGATGTTTCTCCTCTTAGATAGTCCATTCACAAATTTGGTAATCGAATAAATTCAAGTTATTTGTTCCACACTGGGACACGTCATGAAACCTTTCCTTAGGATCACTGTCGCGTATATGTATACATGTTTCGGATTTGAAACGATCTTCCACAGGAGTAAGGAGTATGATGGTTTAAATTGAAAAAAAAAAAAAAAACTGGTCAAGTCACAGGATACATATGCAGGTGAGAAGGATTCAAGGTACACTTTCCACAATGGTTTTAGATTGGTAGTTCAGGGATAATATTCATCATGATGTGGGTTACGTTTAGACCTGCCGTTACTTTTTAATACATGCCAATAAATAATTACATAGGTTATCATTTATAACTATTCAGAAGAAAAGGAAAATTACGTGAGTGCACGGCGGTATTCTTGACAAAATCTACATTCTTAAATTCGTCGGAAAACTTACTGGTAAACTATAGCAACCAATACACGTTCGGGGGATAGACACGAGCGCTCTTACATATATTCATATAATACATTTAATATCATACTTTTACTTTAAAATCATATTCACATACTAAGTACATATACATTTCGACGTATTCATTTCTCTCTCTCTCTCTATATATATATATATTTATAATAAATACGCACACATTTAAATTAATCACCCCAACAATAATTTTTGAAAAGGTTGCAAGTACAAGAAAACAAATAACTTCCGACATTACATATGAAAAAGAAAATTGATTTTTTACTTGACACCGCGCGTCTATAAATTTTAACTTTTATATAATCAATTCGTGCTTAAATAATAAAAGAAAACTTTGTGAGGCAGGCACGTAACACAGAGCATTCCTAAAGATATAACTAGATAACCTAAAATACAATTTCTAGGCCCAGGTCAACTACAAGGTAAACAAACACCAAAACAGAAAGGAAAGTGACCAATGGATTGAGAAAAACTTAAAAGGGACGACGGTGAAAGAACGTAATTGAAGTGTCGTCAACTACGAAGTCTTTGTTCATTTCGGCGATAGGTCAAAATGTGATGGAGGACCCAATCATTATCTACTCTATCCATGAATCGTGTATTGCAACGTCTCAGCTGGTAATTTCAGATCAGAGTTGTACGTTAAATAAATCGTAAGCGACAAGTTCAAAATCGGGGGGGGGAAGGTTGAAAATTTAAAAAAATCTCGAAGTAAGAAGGAAGAAAGAGACAAGAGAGAGAAAGCGGCGCCAACGAAAGGAGAAAGATTAAAGTACTACTCACTACACAGAAGAGTGATCGAATTTAAATATATAACAACTCATAGCCAAAAATATTCTCATATGCCGGAAAAGGGTGGTTTACTTAAATACGTAAACTAAGAGGGAGTCCCTGCTGCCAAGGATGCAAGTTCTGTGTCCATCAGATCCCAATCCCACAAGAATTTGCTTGTAAGATTGAAATCCGATCCCCGTATCCGGCCCAGACCAGCAGGATAAAAGGAGAGGGGGAAGGGACCAGGTAACTGCGTCCCCAATTTTGAAATCTCTAAGTAAGGAAAAAAAATATTCGACCCCTTAGAAGAACTAAGAAGGTTCTAGGACAGTAATGAAACTAGAGTAATAGCTAAGATATCCCTAATGAGTGATTTGCCAAAATAAAAAGAATTAAATAAACTGAATTTTGGATCGGTGATTTCTATTGCCAAACTTCACCGATAGCTACCCTGCGCAGACACGCCACAGTCTGGGATGTCGTTAATTTCCCTCGTCTAATTAAACTGAGAAAAGAAATGAAAATACTTAAAGGGACTAGGGGTCGACATCCGGGTACGCTACAATAAATTTCAATAATTAATTGTTTTGATTCTGTAACCCGGTCAGAGCTGTCGCCTCCATGAACATTGTAAGCTAGCCCGAGTAGGTAACGTGAAGAAAAAAAAATCTCACGGAGCAGGATATTCTATTTTAAAACCGACCAGAAAATATAATTCACTACAGCCCTGTTGTATAGCTACTATTGTCTTTTCATAATTTATTATTCAATATGTCTAGTCATCGATTATATAATGCTACCTATTCTATCAGATGGTATTACTATAGTCGATTATTATTATAACACATTAAACTACAAAGTATTACCATAGTCCGACTATATATCGCCCTCCGGTCCGCGTGATATTATGGTGCAGGGGTCAGAACCTGAGATGTTTGTAGCTACACGTATCTATTCAATATCTATATATCAACACGCGGCGAAGTATTCAATGGGCTACTATACATTTAACTATATGGGTGTCCTATCTTCTATATTCATTTACTACAATATTCATATACTTCATATTCATATTCGTATTAACATTTATATAATATTCATGTCATCATCTTTTTTCATTTACTACGTCGCTATATTCCACAAACACCCTGTTTCCTCTATCTACGCCCAGCCTATATACACATTTCATCATAACACTTTAAAATCTATAATGACTACAAACATTTCCCATTCCGATCACCGCACGACAACCTCACTCGAACTCAAGACTCTTTCACCACACACACAATACTATGTAATACCTGGTAGCTTTATTAAGAACGAAAAAAAATCCTACGTATGTTCACTGAAAATAGAATTATCCGCGATAATATTTAATGTTTACGAAATTTCTGCAGCAACAATGAAATTCTGCAGCCACGAAGAAAACATGAACATTTAATATAATTTCAAAGCGAAGAACTAGTATCATATCGCCTGACTTCTGTTAAGAAATTACGTATTGTTTATTTACTTAAATATTTCGACTTCTAGACGGAGCAGAATGTTGTAATTTTCGGAAAATATTAATTTTAGGTCACTTGACCTAACTGTACATACATATGGGCTGTGAATTATACCTTCTAGGTTTTATTTCGAAAAGAAAGGTCAATTTCATGGAAACTAAATCACTAAAACATCGACATAAGAATGACGGTTAATACTGAATTTTGACACTAGGAGGCTAGTGACGATATGATCAACCCTTGAACCACCGAATGTGACCTTGTACACGGAATTTTGATACTACGACACTCTCATTTTCTGATATTACTATAGATTGATATGTTGCGTTTAGCGATTGATTGAATACGAAAATGTGAATAGTAAATGATACACTGTCCATACTCCATAATTTCACACACTCTTACATCACTTAACTACAATTGCTAATGATACTACATTACAAACACATACATGCCACATCCATACTACACACTACATTAATACATGTTATACTAATAAATATACACAGAAAACATTCAGATTTCACCATTTTAAATCGGCTCGAAAGCAAAAGGAAAGAAAGGAACAGGGCCAACTAGCCCTTGTATTTACTAAATCACATTCTGAAAATCAACCTGTTTAATCAAGGCCCCCCGAGGGGACATATCGAAGTGTTGACTAACAATAGGACCCCTGCCCTGAAGGGGCAGGAACCCGGAACAAACTACATGTTCAACTCATTCCGCTGGAAGCCGTACTCCCAATTTGGGAGTCAGATAGGAGCCCTTACTGAAAATTTACAAGTGCATTATTCTACCTATCTTAACTACAACGAAATTAAATACCGCCATGTTACTAATGAATAAATACAAACGAAATCACATCCACTACATAGACGACAACAAACGGCAGTGGGGCAGGCCTAACGTAACTCTAACAGGAATAGTTTTAAGGATAAAAGTATTTTAAGAGGAAAACACTACTTTTCCGAAACTGTCTGTGGATATTTAAGAACCACTAGCAAACTGATGTACTTCGTAGAACCTGTCCATCACTAATTATATCTGCTCAACATGGCGTTACTAAATTATGCTTCCTATTTTTTATTTTTTAGTCCAGTTTTGTTCTGAAAATCTAGCAAATTTATGGCTCCTTAGCTTCCTGCTTGGTAGTTATTCAACTATTATATTATTTTACCTTTTACTGTAGCTTTTCTAGCTCCTTTTTGACTTTTCTGAGCTGGGACGATCTTAGTCCGGCGTCTTCAGTGAAATTCTTGGCATGGAATAGGAATAATCGCGCCCTAATATCATAGCGTGGGTTTATCATCCAATCAAAACAAAGCATTTTGGCGGTGGGGCTTTGAAACGAATAACATTTGGTAAAATCTGGATTAAACTAGTTTTTAGAAGGACCTAGGTATCTAAAAGAGAGGTGAAGGGTGGTCCTGAAAATTCTGTCGAAATTTAGATTGGTTATTTGATCTGAAAGTTCCGTCCAATAGTGGACCTATGTTTTCAGATAGCACTGACACCGTAAGAATTGTAATAATCCATTTACATATCCATATACAAGACTTATAACTAGTTTAAAATATAAATAAAGGTATTGACTCCCAAAACTATAATTCCTAATAATTTTTTTTTACAGTTTTTCCATGTTAATTTGAAATAGAATAACAAACAAAATTACGAATTATATGAACAGCCAGAAATTTTTTGTTAAACGTCAAGTACAGTCGGTGCAAAAAATTTCGGGCACCCTCCTATTAAAAACATAATCTCATTAGACTGTAATGGCATATTACAAAACTCTGTCAAGATCCTATCCTAAGGCTGTAAAGTCTAGGGCTATCTTTTCTCTACCTCGCATTAAAGAGCAGCAGCGCCACCGCCGCCAGGAGCGCCTATATAACGAAGAGAATTCAACGGATAGGCACCAGTCTGCGATTGATCACCCCTCCTCTAGCTTGCCTTGGAGCTCTAGGAGAAACCCAACCTCAAAGTCTTTACTCTGCTGCGGGACTTTAGGCTTCCCTTCCATTTGACTTAGCTTGCTCGGAGCACTGTCGGGATTATAACCTCAGTTGCTTAGCCTGCTTCGGGGCTCTGCGACTCTTAATCCACTCGCTGCTTGCTTTGGAGCATTGGGGTTTCCCACACCACCCTACTTCGCTTGCCCGGAGCTCTGGTGAAAACCTGCCTCAAGGCTGCAAGACCGTAAAGTAACTTTTTCTACTTTGCATTAGAGAAAGTTATGTTGTATTATTAGAGGATTTTTATAGTAAAAAACGGTAGTGGGAGTCGATTCCGGATTGTGATTTACTGAACCCAGCTCTACCCACTGTTTTTAAAGGGAGAACTTTTATATTATAATTAACTTCATTCGAAATGTAATATCTATGAGCTTATCTCAAGCTCTGAATATACGAGAAAAGGAAACACTTTCACTAGATCTACATATACAAACAAACATAACAAAATAGTCTGCGTCTTCATTATTAAGATGAAAAAAATGTGAAAGAAAAGAAATTGGACAATTTAAGAGTGAACTTCCTTTTCAAGCCATCAGCCGGTCTTATTTTGCTCTCCACGTTCCATGCTCTCGTTCCTTCCCCCCTTCTTCCGAAAGAAATTGTGGGGCACAATACACAAGTACCAAAGTACAAAAGAAAAAAAAACGAGTTAAGGGGAGCAAGGAGATCTGACTGAAAGGCTTTTTATATAGTAGTTAAAAAAAAGCTTTCTTCAGCTGTCATGATGGTATTTATTTGTGTAGACACTTTCTCCAGACCAGAGCGATGCTTGCTTATAGTTTGTCTTGGCATGAGAGCTAATTGTACTCCGGCGCTGCTTTCTCAAGTACATACTGACTCCTTTTGTTTTTTCTTTCATTTCTTTTCTTTTATGACATAGACAAACAAACAGCAAGGTTGTTTAACTTCCTTCAGTTCATACAGGACTCCTGTATTGTAAGCCTTTGGTCTCTACTGGCTAATATAGCGCTTTAACTTCAAAGCCATGTCGTAAAACCTCATTTCAAGTCCCTGTTGGCAAGCCTTGGCAATGGAGTTCTTAAGATCTTTGACGAATACCAGGTGGACACAAACGCGATCTGGCGTTTCTGTTAGAAAATTACGTACCATCACGAAGATAATGGATGGAACACGGTGGCTCAATGCTAGAGTGTTTACCTCTGGTACGTGGGGTACCTGATTCGATCCCCGGCCGAGTAAGCTTGAGGCGGACAATATCGTGTCCGTGGGTTTTCTTGGAATACTCCCGTTTCCCCGTAGTCTTAGCTGAATAGTTTTGGGCGTTGGCGTCGAATCAGGAGGCCCAATCCATCGCGGATTCGAGTTCCATTGAAGACCACAAAAGTCCTGGATTTCATAATCAGTGGGAAAGCATTACAAATTGATCACATTAAGCACTTAAAAGAGTTTGATGTTCCATAGTTCCATTACTATAGGACCGATCATGGTTGGGTCCAGACATCACTGAGAAACTAGTATAGGAAATATCCAAATATCCATTTCTCAGAACCTCTGATACTTGCACAATCATTTTTAGAGAGGGTGTTTGGAAGTACTTGATCACACTCTACCTACCTCTCAAAAATTGCTGTACAAGTACTGGAGCATTCTTAAACATGGATATTTGGATAGTTCACATACAAGTTCCTCAGTAATGTCTTGACTCGACTACGATAGGTCTCATAGTAGTGGAGCTATGAACTTTTAAATTAACTTGTTCATGTTTTCAGCACCCTATAACTGTTTTTTTTTTTTTTTTTTAACTCACATTGAGAGTAAACTAATATTATTAATTAAGCCGTATTTCTTGCAAAAGATTATTTATTGTTCTAATGTTAAGAATGCATATTAACAGTGTTTCAACTGCCCATTTATAATGTAATTAGTATCGTTGATCGGTTACGGAACTCAAAAGTAATAACTCCGTCATGTAATTAATACCAATAAACAAACAAAGAAATGAATTAGCTTCATACACAGAGAAAGCAAAAGAAAAAATAAGACAGACAGAACTTTAAATGGGGATTACAAAAGAAAAGAAAATGAAATTTAAAAAGGTTTGCTATTGGTTTTTGTGCATTGTCTGGGGATGGTTTCACCATCCATTCAAGTAGTAAATAACATATTATTACCAAAAGCAATTAATTCAGTCACTAAAATTCAGTGCAATATTACGTTACTATAGCTTGTAAGGCTTCTATGGACTGTTGCTAGGTTGTCTGAGGTTCAGACGTTGACGACTTTCAAAACATATAAAGTACAAGATACGAGGAAAGAATCAGAAACTAATGTTCCACTGCCGATATTTCTGGAGTTTCGTCTGTTATAGAGGAATGAGGAGTGTGCGGTAATTTTAATACACGGAGTTGGCAACTGTGTAGTTTCAGCCATCCGAAACCTACGGCGTTAGTTGTATTTAAATTAGGGATGAGCAAAACCGGTTCTATGAAAACCGGAAAGCAGTTTCTAGAAAAACCGAAACCCGAAAACCGACATTTCGTTTCTCTCCTAAAACCGGATCGGTTTTTCACCGAAACTGGTTTCAGTTTTCTCCAAAACCGGTTCGGTTTTCACCGAAACTGATTTCGGTGAAAACTTTTGGAAAACATAAAACTATTTCTGTCGAAACGGAATCGGTTTCTGGAGAACAACGATACACTATTCTGGTCAGAAATAGATCAAATTTTGAAAAAACCGGAACCGGTTTTAAAGAAAACCGAAACCGGATACGGTGAAAAACCTAACCAGTTTGGGAGAAAACCGATAACCGGTTTCGGTGAAAACCGAACCGGTTTTGAAGAAAATCAAAATCGGTTTTGGACAAAACCGAAACCGTTTTTTTTAATTTTCAAAAACAGGTTTCGGTTTGTCTAAAAACCGAAAAACTGGGTTTTGTGCCCACCATTAACTTAAACACAAATGACGACTCGTTTGGTGAACTGGTCTTGCGAAGCACTCCGCTCAGTTATTCGATTTCTGTGGGCGAAACATGTAACTGTGGCTGAAATTCACCGGCAGCCGGTAGACGTTTACGGAGAGACTAAAATGTCTCGTCAGTATGTCGCAGAATGGTACCCGCATACAGCCGAGAAAACCACAACTCTGTTGAAGCACTTTCGCTGGGACATCATCGACTACTCTCCCTACAGGCCGGACTTCGCACCAAGTACTTTCACCTGTTCCTGCAATTGAAGGAGCACTTAGGAGGTCATCGTTTCGCTTCAGACGAGGAGGTGAAATAGTTCGTGACAACGTGGCCGAACCCGTAAGGACAGGATTTTTACGAGGAGGGAATCTTCAAACTCATCCCACGATGCGACAAGTGCTTCAACCTATATAGAGGGTATATCGAAAAGTAATCTAATGTATGTACTATCTGTTGGTTGTAGATCAGGTGAGTGATGGGTCGCAGAGGGTCACATCCTATTGACCCACAACCCACTCCATCCCTGAGTAATAATAATAATAATAATAATAATAATAATAATAATAATAATAATAATAATAATAATAATAATAATAATAATAATAATAATAATAATAATAATAATGCAAAAGCAAGGATGAATATCCTAAATAAGTCACCAACATGGAGGATTAGTGCAACCTACAACGGACTCTTAAAAATGACAAATAATATAGATATTTATGTTGTTGCCTCCACAAGGCTTAAAAGGGAAATTGTAAATATATTATTTCATGACAGATGAACACTGTTATTGGGTATAATACCTGTTGTGTTCTGTTTCAATAAATAAATAATTTATAGCTTTAAATCACATGATTATGCCCTATAGCTAAAGGAAACGATGAAACTGAATGTAAAATAATTTGTGGCATGAGAATGTGGGAGTAAATGGCAGATTAAAAAAAATCCACCAGCACGATGTTGTCTACAACAAAGTCACATAATCTAGAATAATAGCACCACGGATCCATCGGTCTCTAAGTTTCACATCTCACAGGCATGCCGTCGAGGCTAAAGGTGACGGTGACGGTGACGGTGAGAAATGAATGAAATGGTGGAATGGAGAAAGTGGGAGGAAACAGGAGAACCCCGAGAAAACTTACGCACATGATGTTTATCCACCACAAAGCTCACTTAGCGGGAGCTGGGATCGAACCGAGGCCCCATGCACGAGAGGTTAACGCTCTACCACTGAGCTCTAGAGATAAACGTTCGGCAACGGAACCAGTCTCATCAATAGTAATTGGAGGTTATGACTATTGTAGTAAATTATCTCTTGGACGCATGTTTCCATTCTGAAATTATATTCTTAGCGTCAACACCATAAAAGTGTCAATTGCAACCTTATTTATTAATTTATTTATTTAACAATCACCAGATACAGCTCAGGGGCCATTTTATACTGGATATCTAACAACAACAATAACAATAGAAGGGATTTGAGAAGGTATCAGCCAGGGCCTGTTTAGTAGGTACCATCCCGACATTTGCCTGGTAGCACTGAGGAAAACCGTAGAAAACCCCAGCCAGAATGGTCGGCAGCGGAAATCGAACCCACGACCTCCCGAATGCGAAGCCAACGCTCTACTACTTGAGCTACTTCGCTCGGTATAAAATGTCTTTTATAGGTATTTATAAAAGACATAAAGAAGTATGGACGACAAGTGGTTATTTTCTTTAATTAACAACTCCTTTGCGATGTTTTCCAATATTTGCTTTTGAGACCAAGAGTCGACAGGAGTGCAGTGAAGGAATATTTCCTCATCGGCTTCGCTGGGGAAATTTTTGTTGCTGGGGAATTTTCATCTCCGGAATGAATCACATTCCTATTTCACCTTTCTCTTTTCCATCTTCTTCTTCTTCTTCCTATCCTCCATAGGGCAAAAACAAGCAAGCTAACTCGTGTGTCGTGCAGCCAATTGTTAGGATATTATATAATTCTATAATTTCTATTGTACAACATAAAGAATAAAAAGGAATCAATCATCAACGCCTAAAGGCCCTATTATCACTTGTAGGTCATAAAACCATAATTTAAAACAAGCTCCCAAATGGGTAAGCAGTTAGTGTACGCGTCTGTGGCGTGCGAGACCTCGGTTCGATTCCTGGCAGGAGCACATGTGATTTGGATTTCACGTTAAGCTATAGTCTCAGTTTCGCATAGAGTCGCTGCTAAAAGGGATCCTAAACTGAAAATCAAACCAAAATCATGGTTAGAACTGTGTATTTGGACAAAATAAAATTGTAATTGAAGTAAGGGATAAAAAGAATTTTTAAAAAATACGGTACGTTGAGTTCAGTTGAATTTGAATTCAGTTTTCCTTTCAACAGCGAGGCTATATGAGACGTGGACCTAGTGATTATCTTAGAATCCGAACTAGGGATGGCCACATTTTTTCGAAAAATACTTTTTCGAAAAATGGCTATTTCGAAAACGAAAAACAAAAAACGAAAAACTTTTCGAAAAACGAAAAACGAAAAATTTTTCGAAAAATGAAAAACGAAAAATTTTTCGAAAAACGAAAAACGAAAAATTTTTCGAAAAACGAAAAACGAAAAATTTTTCGAAAGCGAAAAACGAAAAATTTTTCGAAAAGCGAAAAACGAAAAATTTTTCGAAAAACGAAAAACGAAATATTTTTCGGAAAACGAGAAACGAAAAACAATCGAAACAGAAGGACAGAGTTTGGAGATGGAACACGAAGGGACGAAACGAAACTGAAGAGAAATTTGTAGTTGCGAAAGAGCAACATTTCTTTCCCTGCCTGGTTTGATTGCAGTTGTAAACAAAAGAAAATAAACGCATCATTACATACAGATAAGCTTTACTCCTGGACTGAAATTGAATAGTATCTTATTTCGCTGATGCGGCGTGTTCTAATCGTAATAGCTATTTGAGACTGCTTTTATCTCGTACTCGCCTTTGCTGATATGGTACGTGGTTTCATATTCGCTGTGACTGCATATTTTGGTAACAATAAAAGATTGTTGTTTGGAGAGAGGACACGTGTCCTACGATATCAACACTTCTGATATGTTTATTGGCCTAGTGGGAGAAGCATTAGTTCGTTACGAGGAATACCCAACCGACGTTCATTATATCAGTTACCAACGCAGAGCTTGTTTCGAACTAACTGCAAGAAGATATTTTCGGGAAGTATTTACAATGGGAAAGTTGAATATATGGGAACATTTCACTCGTGAAAAGGGTGGTGTTTCTTCAAAATGCAATTACTGTCAAAGTATTATCCACAATCGAAATTCAACAACTGGCTTGTGGTACCATTTAAGATCACGACACGTTGGTGTTATACAGGAAACATCAAGACAGCAGTCACTGGAAGAGATTATTGAGGCCGAGGGTGATCCAGAGATGAAGCCACAAAAGAAACAGAGGTAAGTGGTTGTATATAGGGTCTACATATCTATTGGTGTCATTTGAAGCTTCTACCTTCCTCCCCGAGTGGGGTAGATAAGATTTATTTAGGGGACACTCGTGTTTAACACTCTTAGGGTAAAAATGAAAAACAACGTGACACGAACACAGTTAGTGGACTATTTATCTTTACCCTCTTGTAACTTTTAGAATAATATAAAATAAAAGGCTGAAATTTTGTTACAAACTAAGGATGCTACAGTATCACGAACATCCACAAAGATCCAAATGTTTTAGGCTTCTATAACAGTAATTAATAACATGGACGGGCATGCACATCCACAGTACATTAGTGTTACATGCTATGATCATGATATGATTTATTTCAAATAAATAGGTACAAAAAGTTGTCATAATAGGTATTCTGCCATTATTGGCAAGTTACTTACCGCAACTGAGAAGCTTCCATGCTCCTTACAAGGGAACCTTCCGAAAATGATAGTTGCAGTGAAAGATGCGACCTATACCAATTGAAAGAGCTGTAAAAGAGATGAGCATTCCCAAAAAATTAGCTGCCCATAGCAATAGGTTCAAGAAATATAAGGGGTGGAAGTTCGGGAAACAGCAAGGTTGGACAAGGGGAGAAAAGTGCAAAATCCGCAAATAAACGGGGGCACGGCAAAATACAATGCTGGTAAGTGATGTATAGAAAGAGACTTGCCACAATAAGGAACAAATGAAGGCCACCAGTGGGGTTAACAGTGTTGCCAACTGAAATTAAAGTACATGTTTTTCAAAGAGCACTATATGAAGTGAGTGCAATATTCAGTGTCAATCTGTCATGTAGAACATAAGATATGACGTGTATAATCAGTGGTACAATCGAACAAAAGAAAATAGAAAAAAACAAAAGTACGGAAAATACGAAAAAGACGGAGTTGGCCATAATGCGCCACATTTGATCACGAGATGTGCATATTAGAATGAACAAAGCAAGAAGCACCTACTATGCAGGAAGCCGACGTACCAAAAGTCGAAAAGAAAAACGAGTTCCAAAGTTGGCAGCACTGGCCATGAACATCCAGACAAGTCTAATATAGTTAGGCCACTCGCTTCACAAAAAGAAAATTCCGGCAACAGGCATCACTCGGAATGCATCAATGCTAGTGATTGAGGCAATGTCAAGTCGGGGAACATGAAATGGTTGGGTTGAGCCAACAACCGATAATAGAAGTAGTGAACATTATGTCATAGTTGGGTCGTATGTGGGAATATACAGGGTGTCCCACCAAACTTTGTGACCTGAAAGATTTGCGAAACGAACAAAAATGTGACGGATCCAGTTGTGCAGGAATGTACCAATGTCAGCGGGTGATAACTCTGTGAGAAGCAAGTGCCCCCAGGATCCCTATCATAGGGCCCCAGGAGCCAACTTCAAACTTTCAAATGGCAACAGGGACCAAGTGGTACCTCTTTCGATAGATCATGGAATGTGCAGCAACACATATAGGAAGCATTTGCTGTATGAAGCATGGTTTACAAAATGGCCGCCACAAATATATGTTGTGTCTTAACATGGCATCGAACATTGTGATCTCAAATTGCTGCGAAGCGAAAAGAGATGTTGCAAATTTAATTGCACAGGAATGTACTCATGTCGAGGACCAAGAAAACTTTGTAAGAAGCAAGTCCCCCAAGACCCCCATCGTAAGGCTCGAGGGGTCAACCGCAACGTTTCAAATGGGAACAGGGGGCGGATGATATTTCTCTGGATACAACACCGCCTATAAGAAGCATTTGATGCATCGGGTTTCAAAATGGCCGCCAAAAATGCACGTTGTTCTTGTCGCCGAGCAGATATTTTTGGCGGACATTTTGAACTCCCATATAGTACATATTTCTGATATGCGTTGTTGCATATTCCAAGATTTATCGAAAGAAATATAACTCGACCGATGGTGCTATTTGAAATTTTGAAGTTGGCCCCTGGGACCTTATGATGGGGGACTTGGGGGCACGTGCGTCTCACAGAAGTTTGTCGCTCGCTGACATGGGTACATTCCTGCACAACTGGATGTGTCACATTTTTTTCGCTTTGAAACTATTTCAGTCGCAGAGTTAGGTGGAACACTCTGGATATATCATATAGGCGGTTATAGTACCGCAGACAGCATCACACAGCAGATGAAGCCTTTGATTATGTTTGCTTTCTACAGGTGTGGATATGTGATAGAAAGACCACCAAAGGTTCCGACACCTCTAGAGTACTGTTTCGAGACATTCACAAGCGATCATTGTACCATGTGTGACGGATTGACAGTATTCCGCTGTGCTCACTGGAAATGTATCTTCTGTTTGGACCATTGTCTCATCGAACAATTGCACGTACAATGTTGACGAGCATGTACAAATGATGCGAAGGCTAATGCCTGTTGCCGGAATTTTCTTTTTGTGAAGCGAGTGGCCTAACTATATTAGACTTGTCTGGATTTTCATGGCCAGTGTTGCCAACTTTGGAACTCGTATTTCTCTTCGAGTCTGGGAACGTCGGCTTCCTGCATAGTTGGTGCTTCTTGCTTTGTTCATTCTAATATGCACAGCTTGTGATCAAATGTGGCGCATTATGGCCAACTCCGTCTATTCCGTATTTTTCGTACTTCTGTTTTTTTATTTTCTTTTGTTAGATTATACAACTGATTATACACGTCATATCTTATGTTCTACATGACAGATTGACACTGAATATTGCACTCACTTCATATAGTGCTCTTTGCAAAACATGTACTTTTCATTGCAGTTGGCAACACTGTTAACCCCACTGGTGGCCTTCATTTGTTCCCTATTGTGGCAAGTCTCTTTCTATACATCACTTACCAGCATTGTATTTTGCCGTGCCCCCCTTTATTTGCGGATTTTGCACTTTTCTCCCCTTGTCCAACCTTGCTGTTTCCCGAACTTCCACCCCTTATATTTCTTGAACCTATTGCTATGGGCAGCTAATTTTTTGGGAATGCTCATCTCTTTTACAGCTCTTTCAATTGGCATAGGTCGCATCTTTCACTGCAACTATCATTTTCGGAAGGTT
This sequence comes from Thermobia domestica, assembly GCF_964235325.1. Classification (NCBI taxonomy): domain Eukaryota; kingdom Metazoa; phylum Arthropoda; class Insecta; order Zygentoma; family Lepismatidae; genus Thermobia; species Thermobia domestica. Next base: position 203,624,527 of record NC_137466.1, on the reverse strand, counting down.
CCCTTGTTAGTCTTCATGTAAGGGGTTGCAATTTGACTTTTTTTCCCGAAAGATTTTATTTCGATAACTGCTTGGATGAGTATCATATCCAACAACATAGAAGGTTTTCAACGGACGTAAAGATAATAATGCAGTTTACAGCAATTTGATATCTCAAACTGATCTGGAGATATGATACATATTGGTAAAGTTTGCAACACTGGTTAAAATTATGTAATTGCAAGAATTTATTGTAATTACAAGTACCAAAATCTGTTTCTGTAATGTTATAAAAGCAAAGAGGATCAAGATAATTTCAAACAATCCCCAAATACGTCATTTTTAGGAGTATCGCTATCAGTATTCACGTTTTTCATACCCCCTGAACGATTTGAGATATCAAATTGTTGTAAAGGCTTTGAGAAGTTTACGTCTTTTGAGAATCACCTACGTGATTAGACGTTCTATTTATGTAAGAAATTTTTCGAAAAAGTCTAATTTTCAATTTCTTTTATTCATTCGAAATAAGCCATGGTCATAGTATTCGACACTAAGGTACTTCGAGTTTGCATTTCACCGTCTGTCTCACTTGTATTCATAGACAGATCAAGGGGGGAAAGGTCATTCACCTCCCTGAGTTTCACAATCACCAGTGCTGCAAAAGTCGGTGAGAGAGAAAATAGAATCTTTCACTACCTCTTTCCTCACCGTTGAGTTCATCCTGAATCCGTCTGTGCTTTTATTAATACTATTATCAGGTTTCTGAAGTTTAGATGCTTGTCATATTGCAGCGTCCTTAATATGAAACACTGGATAACAAATTTGTGTTGTAAGTTATCGTTTAATATTTAGATTTGAGATATGTAATAATATGGCATAGTGCCGTTAAAAATATAACTTTATATTATGTTGGCAACACTATTAATTTGTTGGTACTGCGGAGTTTATTAGACAGAGTTCCCTTGTTGTTATTTGCATCTTACAAAATTCCAGCCATTTTTATCAATTAGTTTTAAAATTACATGGGCGCAGTGGCGTATTTAGGGGGTGGCTTCCGGGCTTAAGCCCCCCCGAAATCTTACTTAGTATAGTAAAGTAAATGAAATATCTTGCAGAATTTTCACATTTCCAGGCAAAGCCCCTCCCGAAACAAAATCGTAAATACGCCACTGCATGGGCGTATCAAGATCAATGGTCCATCTCAAATTTTTATACTATAAAGTGAAGAAGTTCCATTATATATAATATAAGCCTAAGTAATCATTTTTTTTTCTTTCTTTAAATGTAAAATCTCAAATGATTGTTGCGTTTCCTTCGTTTAAAGAGACCCAAGATATTTTTCAAGTGAAAAGAAAACATATAAATAGAAGAATTGCAATCTAGTTTTTATTTTAAGCTTAACACCTTGCAAATGTGTTCCGATGATAATGAGGCTATTGGTTCTGGTTTAGCGTCCTACTCAACTATAGAGACGTGAACTCTGCGTAACATGAGATACAAACCACTTGAGCTCCAGCCTGGAATCGAATCCGGTCTCCCGAGCCGAAGACGCATACGCTAAACATATAACCACGAGGGACCTCGAATGGGGCTGCGTAACTAAGGGAGATGCTAATGAGCAAAAATAATGGAGTTAAGAAATTTAAAGGAAAGGGAAGAACCCGGGAAAGCCCACATGCACTGTGTTTATCCAGCAAAAATCTATACAATTAGCGACGACGCCAAAGAGGGGAAGGGGTAGTTCTTTGATGCAACGCTACGCCCCGACTGTCGCCTACAGACCTATTGTAATGTAGGCTAAACAATATCAGGATTATTTGATAGTCCCAAATTCATCTGTGCCTGAGTGGTTGATGGAAGATAAGAGACTCCAAAACACAGTTTCAACATAAATAGAAATTGAAAGCTAATTATGAATATTTATTAACGTTTATTTGTGAATGAGTAAACGTTTAAAACATAACTTTGAACACTTCTGGTGTAAGTTAAAAGCACTTTTTTAATTTTCTACTTTATTTTACAAAGGTAAACAAATATTTTTTCCTAATTCTGTACCGAAGCGCCATTTCTTCCTCAAAACCTGTGCCCCTCAGTCAGTAGCGTAGCCAGGATGTGTGTTGGGGGGGGGGCAAGTGCTGTTATAGGTACATATAGAAACATTACAAACAAAGAAATATATAAACATAAAAATATATAAAAAATTACAAACGTCAAAGTACCAAAGTACATTGTCGGACCTCTTTTGGGGGGGGGCCTCTGGGCCCCCCTTCCCTACGCCACTGCCCTCAGTTGTATAGAACTATCATTTTCGCTGTACAAAACATAGATCCCTCACCATCACCAAAATTTTCTCTGTCCCTCTCTTTGCCCCTTGAAGAAATTAAAGCTGACGTCGTCACTGACCTTATACTTAACATTCATTATAGTAATACACGATTTTTTTTCTAATAGTCAACTCAAAGTTTGGTACAGAGATTGCCGTAGTTGCGAACAGTAGTTTTGAATATTTGATAGCATGAAGTAATTATCGACTAGTACTACAGGTTTCAATGTTTTAGTTAGTGGCAACATGGCCACATTGAGTAGGGACCACTGGTTGGTCCAAGTTTACGAGCAGTGATCCTAGCCCCCAATCTTCCTGTAACTTACAACTGATATATGACCAGTCAAATTTTCTTCTGATTTAGGCGCTAGTTGTAAAAATGAGGCGCCAACTCAGAAACTGCTGGCAGGTAAAAATTGGGAATACTAATTTTTAAAAAATAGCTTGGTGGTGGATCCAAGGGGGGCTATAGCCCCCCTTGACGCTCAGGTATACACTGGATAAAATGTGGTTCACTCCTGCTTTACACTGGATAAAAGGGCAAAGTATGGTTATATAGCCCCTGCCTTGGATCCTGGATCCGCTACGATGTATATATATAAAAATGAAACTACTTCTTTCGGAGAGTCTCGTCTACTATCTTTCAAAGTAAAATTTAAAATGATGCTACTGGACAAATTTAATAATGGAATTACGTGCATAGTCCATTGATTATATTTTAAAATTTTGGGGTACTTGTTTCTAAAAGGTTAATTTGTTTTGGTTGATTTATTTTGGTATGAACGTAAAATGTAAGGCAAAGTTTCTGACTATCTATGGGGAATTAAGGTGAAACAAAAGCACAAAATCAGAGTATTATTCCCATACTCAGAAATAAAAACTCATTTACTTATGACGTTCTGTAATAAGAAAAAAAAATCTTTGCTGCAATTTCAGTTTATTACTTTGGATGTCGCGGGATGACTAACTCAAGTAAAAAAAAAATCTGTGATAAAAACAGAACTATAATATGTGAATTATGCTACCACACTTTTTTTTTATTTCTTAATGTCTGAAATTACGTGTTATAGCTAGGGATGGCCACATTTTTTCGAAAACGAAAAATTTTCCGAAAAACGAAAATTTTTTCGAAAAAACGAAAAACGAAATTTTTTTCGGAAAACGAAAAACGAAAAATTTTTCGAAAAAACGAAAAACGAAAAATTTTTCGAAAAAGCGAAAAACGAAAAAACGAAAAATAAAATTTCCGAAAATCGAAAAACAGATTTTTCGAAAAAGGCCATCCCTAATCCGAACCACATGAGCTTCCGCTGGAAATTAAACCAGGACCTCCCACGCCAAAGGTGAGTACGCTAACCGGTTAGCCACGATGGAACTCTTTCTTTAAATACGTACCCTAGGGAGCTACTAATAGAAGTTTCTCAATTGCCGAGAATAGTCGTCCTGCATTACTTTTTTAAAACTCTCTTTATTAAAATTCTAAAGTGAAAATATGACCACGTTCAACCGTCAGATTTGATGGCCCATAACCTGAGAACAAATATCTTGCACAATGTAATATCCACATACTTGTTTTATTTATTTTTTATTTTTTTATTTACATTTAATTATTTTTTAGGCTTCCAAACTGTGCTATGCATGAAGTCCTGTAGGAGGCCTATGTCCGTCTGTCAACTGGTATCAGAGCGAAAACAGTCAGAGATATCGAGAAACTATTTTCAGAAATCGATTCAGCCTGACAAAGAGTAGGTTTCTCTCGTATCTTATCGTACAAAATTTATGTCCTGATTTCTCTTCTTAAATTCATCTACAAGTTTTCAGAATATCTCCGCGTCACGAGAGGCCCAGACAGGGTGTAAGATAACAACATTTACATAATATTTTTTTTTTGTTGGAATATATTGTGCAATGTCTTTCCTATCTTTCAACGTTGATAAACACCCTTAATTATGTTCGTACAATCAAGTCATAGTTTTATTACTATGGTTCAGTGGAATTTCGAGTCTCGTCTAGAATTCGTTTTCTTTAAAAAACAAGTTCTCGTTTGTTTTCAAGATAAGCATCCAAACAGTACTAGAGATTCATCTTTAGGAATGCACGGTGGTTCAGAAATGGAGCGCTTACCTCTAGTGTGTGGGGTCTCTGGTTTCGATTCCCGGCCAAGTAAGTTTGTGCTGGACAACATCATGTCCGTGCATTTTCTCGGGCTACTCCCGTTTCCTCCCACTTTCTCATTCCACCAATTATTCCACCGTCATCGCATCCCTTAGCCTAACAGGCGTAATCGTGGAGTGTTAAACCTAAATATTTCATTTCATTTTATTCAGCGGTGCTCTTCAGTCGGTGCGGACCGGTTTGCTAGAAGCGGTTGATAAAATATTTCGAGTTCGCAGAACCGTTTTTTATACACAGACATAAACACACACACACACGCAGCTGGAAGGGAGAGCTGGTTGGTGGATACAAATTTTTTCAAAGAAAAATACAATTTACCTATTTAAAAAAAACCTTGCTTTGCTCTGTACATACCAGAAGATTAATGGCGGGGTGGGGAACAGTAAATTTTATCATAAGTGTCTTTGTTTTAAGAAAATTTGATAGCTATAGAGTTAAACATATGTTCTCTCAGAACAAGGTTTAAGTATTCTAAAAGGCTTTGTTCCCATATTGTCAAAATAAATACAACACACTGAGCAAGGCTATGTGCTAATATATATATATATATATATATATATAAAACACGCAATCATGTAGAGTAAAGTGATCGATTATCGGATACGTGCGGAATATCGGATACTTACTTATCTCGGAACGTAAATGCTGCTCACAAGTGGCAGACGCAGTATTTATACTCAGTGTTCGAGGTGGAAAAAAAAAATCAGAGGCGGTATGTTTTATTATGATTTTGACTCAACATACCGCCTATTTAGATATTGTCTTGATCACTGAAAAACTAGAGATGGTATGTCCTCATTACTGAAATACCAGAGGCGGTATGGCATACCACCGAATACCGTCTCACTTCGTCCACTGTTTATACCACAATACAAAGTCTGGTGCACAGACAAAGGATATATCCTTTTTCTGTGGTCTGATGTGCCCCTTGAGTATTAGAGTATTGTACGGTCAGATATAGGTGGTGGAGTGCTTCTTTGTGAATTTTGAAAATATGAGTTTTTATTGAACATCAGTGTGGTAAGGCTTTTAGACGGTAGGTAATTAATTTTCGTTAGATATGCATTGTTGAATACATAGCTTAAAGTCTCTAGTTTTTATGGATACACTTGTGTGTTCTCTTTATCGTTCCTGTAAAACGTGGCGCCGGATTATTCATTTCAGTTGCTGTGTTGCCTAATATCGGAAGGAGGGGTTTGTTGAATATCGGATATCTAGTATTTAGGGCACCAGTTATAAAGGTTGGTATTTTTTATTTTCAGATGTCGTCAAGGAGAAAGATTAAATCCTGGGACCCGTAAGCGATGCAAAATACAGTGGATGCTGTTCGGCAAAAGTAGATGGGGTTTCTAAAGGCGTCAAAAACATATCACGTACCACGGTCTACGCTAAAAACTATGTAAACTACAAAACGAAACCTGTGGAGCAATTAATTATTAGAAGGGAGTCAAGTTCGGGAGTGGATTTAGAAGAGGAAAATTGGTTGTTATCTTATACTTTTCGTTCTGTTACGTCATATCAAACGGGTGCTTTGATCGGAAAGACTTATATAAAAGCTGCTTCAATGGAGGTAGCTGTCAATGGTTTCCAAAGATGTGGTATCGTGCCATACAATCGAAATAGATTTACGGACGCAGAGTTCTTGGCACTCGCTAACGGTATCCAATCACGTGCGTTGGAACTAAATGCCACGTCTAATTCAAATAAGTCTGATGAAAGTTTGTCGTCGACTACAAGCCCTCTCTTCCCATTCTAAGTTTCTCCGCCATCAATGCTAGACTTACCTTCATCCTCTAAACATCTTCTAAAACGTCCTCTCAACATCCACTTAAAATACCAAAACAGGTAACACTACCGTGATTACTTCGTCTATAGATATATATTTAAAAAATATCTCCAAAGTAAGAAGCAACTCTAACAACCCACGGTCGAAACAAATTTCCATAAGACGTCCATTTAGGAAAAGAGAATCCAATCCAAAAGGTCTACCAAACAAGGTCATTTCGAAGGGGATCCAGTCCTTTGCAAAGGATAGAACACTATTACACCTAAAATACATTGAAGATAGTTACATTCTAATGAGTCTACAGAGTCGTGTGAATCGTTCCACTTAATATCGACGGACGACGAAGACAGTGCGGACGAGGAATGTTTGTACTGCCATCAACTTTACCAGATTGATGAAACTCGCATTGAATGGATCCGCTGTACTAAGTGCATTCTCTGGGCTCATGAAGTCTGTGCTGGGGTGGATGACGACCAATGAAAATCATACGTATGTGATCTTTGTACTTCTTACGTCAAAAATTGACCTTCGAAGCATAAACTTTTAAGTTTTGTTTTTTATGCAACTAATAGTCTATAGAGTTATATAGTAATTTGTTAAGTAGCTGTAAGTTGTACAAGTTTGTATGTTTGCACGTAAATACACATAAATACATTTTCGTCGCTTATTTCAGACTTTACCTACAAGTATCCATTCCTATTATATAGTATCATCTGATATTTGGAACACACTGATCCCATATTAAGGCATCATTTTTCAACTTTGAGTTTTTTGTATCTTCGTGTTTTTTTTTTTTTTTTTTGTGTTACTTATAAATGATCAATTATTATGCACAGGATAACAATGATCATTAAAGAAGACATATTAGTATATAAATACTCGAAGTTTGACAAATAGTTTACATTTTCGTCTCGAAACATAGATGATTTGAGTTGATTTTTGAGTTTAACGCCCCTTTCAGCAGCGAGGCTATATAAGACGGGACCTACTGATTTTCGTGGAATCCGAACCACATGAGCTCCCGCCAGGAATCAAACCCGGGTCTCCCACGCCAAAGGCGCTTACGCTAACCGCTTAGCCACGAAAGAGCTCCTCGAAACATACATGTATGCCTAGGTATCCGATATTTACTCTAACAGTGTCAACAGAAAAACTGTGTCTTCATCAGACTTCCACTCATTACATAGCCTTGCTCAGTGTGTTGTTATGTTTAGTTTGAAGGTATAAGCCTTTATTGCGTTTATTCCTTAATCTCAGATACTCAGATATCAAGAATGAGAACTGACGTTGTATGTGTGAAGTGGTGAGCTTTTTTATATTTGAAGCACGTACATACCATTATCATCAATTGTCGATCCATTGCTGGATGAAGATTTTTCCAATATTTTTTGACAACTATATATCTTGGACAATTCGTTTCAAATATATTCGCACTGCTAATTAACTCCGTCACACTACCTTGCATTAGGATGCTGTTGCCACTTCTGATAACCAGTAAAAAAAATGATTTTGTCTACCTTATATGGTTTATTTTCTAAGAGAATTATGTCTATCAATCTGCCCCTATCCATCTACTATCTCTCTTTTTCACACACACACACACACACACACACACACATATATATATATATATATATATATATATATATATATATACAGAGAGAGGGAGAGAACTGATCTCATCTCATGGACAAGAGTATATACATTACTAACATAATTATTAAAAATTCTTGTCATTTCAGTGCTATGGCATAACAGAAAGGATTTCCAAAATCCCAGTACGTCAAAGGGAGGAAACAAATTTAGACGAAATAGAAACGGAAATTCATGTACACGACGACCTCCAAATAAGGCGGGAAAAGGTAAGTAGACGCATCCGGTCATTCGCTGTGATCTCTGGTAATGCACGTGGAAAACCCAGGACTCCTGATGTATCTATATGAGCCTTACTCCCACCAACAACCAATTTTTGAAGACGCCTTATTGCTCCGGAGGTTGAAGAATCCAATGTTGTGACATCCGGCTGGAAAATCTCAGAAGCTTGAGAAAGGCGTATGCAAAAGATAGATGGAATGTTTATATTCTCACGACTAAAAAAAAAAAAAGAGTTTAGTATTGAAGTTGTGTAGTCCTCCCCACCCCCAAGAAAAGCTGTTTTTTTTTCAACGAACAAATTATGTAGACGCGTAATTAATGTGAAGACTTACGTTAATTGAAATCCGACTTTTAACAGCAGTCAGTTCGTGATCTTATTTATATACGATTCCCTATCCCTCCCTTATCTTTTGGTAAAAACCTAATTCAATTTGGGAAATTCACCAATTATATACGTCTCGAAATAGATTATGTTGTGTTAAAGTTATGTGTATGCATACAGAGAAAAGCTTTTTGGCTAATTAAACAAAAGAAAGTTATCCTGTAATCAAAATAATATTTAAACCGATTGAAAATGCTCCAAGAACATTGCCGGAACGAACTTAAAAAGAATTAATTTTTCTTATTAACTTCTACAGGCTTTATACCAATTATTCTATGTATTTTATTATTATAATCATTAAACAATTCTTGTAATATATCTATCCATTTATAATGTCCTTATGTACTAAATTTTTTCCACATGTTTTATTTAAGAGTTCTGTTAAAACGTTAATATGTTGTTTTATGAAGACACATGCTTAAAATGGATGGTTCAAAGTTGAAAAATTCGCAAAATATCATCTCTCTATGACTTACGGTTCCCGAGATATATCTCCTTAAATCTCTCGAAATCTGAACTTTTTTGGCCAATATCTGGGGAACGGTGGCCAGTCGGCCAGTGGCCACCCGTTACTATTTTGGTACCAAAATGTTCACTATCCTCTTAGGTATTGATCAACACCAATATGATCTCTCTATGACTTACGGAACCCGAGATATGGCTCCTTAAATTTCCCGAAAGGAACTTTTTTGGCCAATATCTCGGGAGCGATAAAAGTGACGCAAAAAGTTTTGTCATCATTTCTTTAGATAGTTTTTAATACTCTATCAAATGGAAGGCCAAAATTGAAAAATTCCCAAATAACAGACACACACACAAACTGATATAGAGAATTCAGTAATGAACTTTTAGAGAATTCAGCAATGAACTTTTAGAGAATTCAGTAATGAACGTTTAGAGAATTCAGTAATGAACGTTTAGAGAATTCAGTAATGAACGTTTAGAGAATTCAATAATGAACTTTTAGAGAATTCAGTAATGAACTTTTAGAGAATTCAGTAATGAACTTTTAGAGAATTCAGTAATGAACGTTTAGAGAATTCAGTAATGAACGTTTAGAGAATTCAGTAATGAACTTTTAGAGAATTCAGTAATGAACGTTTAGAGAATTCAGTAATGAACTTTTAGAGAATTCAGTAATGAACGTTTAGAGAATTCAGTAATGAACTTTTAGAGAATCCAGTAATGAACTTTTAGAGAATTCAGAAATGAAGTTCGTTGAAAAAGTTTGTTATTAGGAATAACAGCTGAAAGTCATCAATCTCATAACCACTTTTTACTCTTTCTTTTTAAAAAGTATATCGTAGGAATTTTTCGTAAGAAAGAAACGTAGGAATCGAAACAAACGTCATATTCTGGAAAAAACCAAGTACTACTGATTGCATAAGCGCCAAGAACATCAATGTTCCGGGCTTCGAAGTCACCCATTGGATTTATGCGTTTCAATTAATTTTAAAATTACACTTCGTGCCTACTGCACTTCATGGACATCTTAGTGTAGTAGGCACGAAGTGTATTTTACTAGGCCTACTTCAATTTTACTAGGCCTACTAGCATGATCCTAATTACGTTGGCGAGATGCAATATTCCTATCAAACTGTATAGAAGTATACATATTGGTAGATATTTTTCATTAAAAGTGTTTGTTTCGTACTCGAGACAGTTAAGTACCGAAAGCCACTGTAGGATTGCTTTGAGGAAGATTCTTGAGTGTCTCTTATTACACTTCTTGTATTTTGTAGCAATAACACTACGGTGAAATTCGGCCTAAATTATTAAATTTCAAATTATGCTATAGGAAAATGTAATTGCAATTTTTGTGGTACACTGTTTCCTTGTTATTAAAACCATTCTTACGAAAAAAGAGAGAAAGAAGGAAGATGTAGAGTTCTCCAGAAACAGTTCACCATCTGTTGCAATCTTCGTGTTACGAATACATTCTTGATAAGCAGGCTCTCACTCTTATCTGGGACAAATAAAACAGCTTTATCGGCTGCACAGAAACCACGAAAAGAATTGTAATTAAGATTTAAGGGCAGGGCCGACCTTAGATAGTGCGGGGGCCCGATTAGGAACATTTTGCGGGGCCCCAGGTTTACAACTATATATATATATATATATATATATATATATATATATACAGGGCCGGATTTAAGGGGTGCAAAGGTGCACGTGCACAACCCCCGTTTTTCGTTGTAAATATACACTATCTAAAACGAGAAGCTAGCAGTGAAAATACCAACACTTTCCGAAACTTTCTGTCATCATTTTTTTCCGCTTGGGGCTTAAAAGAAAGCAGAGCTTTGCAAAAACAATAGCTTAAGTCGATTTTCAAAAGGTTGAAGGAAAAGGATTCACCAAGCAAAATAATATAGCATTTGTCAAGTAGGCAAGAAAACAGAAGCCAGTAGGAGAGAAGAACAATTTTTCCTGCATAATATTTGCGACCCTCTTTAAAACACTTTTCTCAGTTTTATGCATCAGTGTAGTCAGGGATAAAGAACATTGTCACATGTCACTTTGAAGTTTCAGTTTGATTGGTTATTTTGGTAGTTACTGGTGCACCCCCCAATACAATCCTGGGTCCGGCCCTATATATATATATATATATATATATATATATATATATATATATATATACACGAGGAGTGACTGAAAAGTTTTGAGTCTTGAGGAAACTATAAGAAGTACATATTTGGTAATATCTTTATTTTTCAACATAATCCCCTTGGACAGCAACACACTTGCTCCAACCGTACTGCAGTGCTCTTATCCCAGTAGAAAAAAATCCTTAGGTTGTGACCACAGAAACTCCTCCACGGCTGTCATGACGTCATTATCTCTTGCCAAACGTCGTCCTGCTATAGTCCTTTTTAGATTAGGAAACAAGTGGAAGTCTGAGGGACCAGATCTTGACAATAGAGTGGATGAGGAACGTTCACCTCTGGTGCCTGGGGTCCTTGATTCCATCTAAGCTCGTGCCAAGTGAACTTTATGGTGGACAAACACGTGTGCTTGGGTTTTCATGGGGTTCTCCCGTTTTCTCTCACTTTCTTCATTCCACCATTTCATTCATTTCTCATCACTGTCTCCTTTAGCCTAACCAGTATAATCGTGGAACATAAAACTTTAAGATTTCATTTTATTTTTTCAAGAACTCCTTTTTTTTTCAAACTAATTATATTAGATAATTACTATTGATCGGTGTATTTTTACTGACAATGACTGCGATGACTGACAATAACTTACAAGTCATTAACTATAATTTTACGCAAAAATTAGAGTGAACGGAATCTAGTAACACGTAACCTCATCTTATTCACCATTTTGTTCTTTATAATGTCACTGAAAACTTAAAAAAAAAAAAAAAAAAGTAAAATGGATACACATACTGTGACGCTTCTGCAACATCAAAGACAGGCGCGAATGGCGTTTGCGATAGGAAATACACGAGAATTATGTTCCAAATCATATATATCATGTTTATTAACATTATTAGAAGTTTTAGTTTTAATTTCACTTCTACATTCGGAAACTATACTATATTCGAACCTTATAGAATGTCACCGTGTATCCTTACTTCGCCTGTCGATAAGGATCGTAACAAAAATGACATAGTTCTTGTTCTATCTCTATTGAAAATGGAAGTAGTATATTTCTTAGTTTTTAAACTCAATCCCTATAATTTGGAAGTTTATCCTATAGCTTCAGAATTTGAAATGAAATTAACTTGTCTTTAATATATATATGTATATAAATGTCAGTTTGGTTGCTGGAGTAGGCACGCGATAACTTTTGTCTTTAAGAAAATGACTTTCGTTTAATGTTCCATGATTATACCATTTAGGCTAAAGAAGATGGGATGGATGAATACTAAAAGTGAATGCGAAATTATTATTATTATTATTGTGCTTTCCCGCTATCCGGCCAAAGACATCTATTGTGCACTGCGTAGTGCACAAAAATGTGAAACTGTGCGCTAGTGTCGTAATTTTGCGCGTGCAGGTATAAACTCTGGTTCATTTCGTCTAAATAAAAAGGAAATCGTTTCACATTAACTTCCCACAATTATTCCTAATAGCACTCTAGACCTTTAATAAGCCTTACTCAAACGTTCAACGCCTAGTCTGTAACATTGCTTAGGTTCTCATTTACATGGCCGCAGACCTAAACAAAGTCTATAGCAAACTTGCTAGTTCCTCGATTGCAAGCTTGTTTTAGACAAAACATTGACACATAATACAAGGTGAGTCTTAAATTGCCTTTAAATTGACACAACTGTCAAGCATGACTTAAAATTTCTACTTGACAAAGCCATATATGGAGAGAACTTCTAAAGCTAAGTCTAATGCTAGCATTCTTGCACAGCTTTCATTCTTACATCTGATCTAAGCATACAGAGGTTTAAATGTCAAAGCTATCATGACCCCAAGAATGACTTAAAATTCACACTTAAAAGAGCAATACACAGAGAGAATTTCTAAGGTTAAGTCCATCAAGGAAAATTAAGCCCAAACTTAGACTTACTGTAGATGTGTTTGCTTACTGAGATGCCTGTTAGGCTAAGGGAGACGGATGATGTAAGAATTGGTGTAATGATAATGTGGAAGGAAACGAGAATATCAAAAGAAAACCCATGACACGATGTCCACCACAAGCTTAGTTGGTCAGGGTTCGGGACTCTATGCACCATAGGTTTAAGACAGGGATGCAAATTAGCACCCGCCCGGGGCGAGTAGTTCATCAGTGTGGGCGAGTTATTAAACAGTAAAGACTATAATAATCACGATTGGAATGTAGGATGTGGGCTAGTAGCTTCTTTTCTTGGGCTAGTAAAATTTTGTTGCGTATTTGCATCCCTGGTTTAAGAGGCTCTACCACTGAGGCACATTTCGTCTCAAGTTCAAGAAATTGACTATATATATATATATATATATATATACGAGGGGCATTCAATAAGTAAAGAGGCAAATTGCTATAGCTCAATAAAGATTTATTTCAATCTTTCAAAACTAAGACTATTTTTCAATATAAACACCCTTTACAGTTATGCATTTGTCCCATCTTTTTCTTGCAGCTTCCTAATTCCCTTGGCGAAGAAATCTTTCGATTTACCCCGAAGCCACCTTTGCACCGCTGCCTTAACTTCCTCATTGTTAGCAAATCTTTTTCCACGTAGGGCGTCTTTGAATGGTCCAAACAGGTAAAAATCAGATGGGGCGAGGTCTGGGCTGTAAACAAGATGAGGTAAGACCTCCCAATCCAATTCTTGAAGCTTATCTCGGGTCAGCTGGGCTCTATGAGGGCGGGCGTTATCGTGCTGAAGAATGACTCCTTTTGACAAGAGTCCACGGCGTTTGCTCCTGATAGCTGGTTTAACTTTGTGTTCTAGCATCTCAGAATAGTATAGGCTATTGATAGTTCGCTGATCTTCAAGGAAATTGCAATAGATTGGACCCTGTAAGTCCCAAAAGACGGTCAGCAGCACTTTACCAGCGGAAGGTTGAACCTTGAATTTTTTGCGAACTGGAGAGCTAGTGTGTTTCCACTCCATACTCTGCCTTTTGGTCTCAGGGTCGTAGTGATGGATCCAGGCCTCGTCGCAAGTCACTATTCTTTCAAAAAAAAGCGTCTCCTTCAATCAAACTTCCTTGCGTTAAGGCTTGACAAATGGAAAGCCTTGATTCTTTGTGAGCGTCAGTAAGCTGTCTGGGAACCCATCTGGCACACGTTTTTTTGTACTTTAAAATGTTCCTAATAACATTGTGAACAGTTCCAACACTTACTTGAACTTCCTCAACTATCATTTCAACAGCAATTCTTCTGTTATCACGAATAAGTCCGTCAATCCTCAATTCCAACGAAGAACCAGAAACTTCCACTGGACGTCCACATCGGGGTTCATCACCTACACTTGTTGGGCCACTTTTAAACCGATCAACCCACTTGTACACATTCGCACGGTTCATACAACTGTTACCGTACTGTCTCAACATTCGAGAAAAAATTTCACTTGGTTTTACACCTTCTGCGACTAAAAACCTAATGACTGAGCGCTGTTCTTCTAAGGTGCAATCTTCTAGAGGACTTGCCATGATGAATTGATATTTGTGAAGTTATGTTGACATAAAATTACGAAACAGCAGATCAGAGCATATCCCAAGGTTGCCAGCTAACACCCTTGAAACTCCCCCCAAAAAATTGATTAGTGTTAAAAATATAGATTTTGTCTCTTTACTTATTGAATGATCCTCGTATATATATATATATATATATATATATATATATATATATATATATATATATATATATATATATATATATATATATATATATATATATATATATATATATATAATTTTAACAAGAACGCTTGTAATGGATAAAAATTCATTTCACAAAATGACATGATAATTTCCTCTTTTGTAGAACGCATTAAACTGAATTAAACTGAAAAACCACCATAGAAAAATGTAATAGAAAAAGTTATGTTGTTGTCAAGTGTTGTTATGATAATAATATAATTGAGGAAATGCATTGTCGCAGGGTTTGTGCGGAATCACGCTTTATTAAAAAAAGAAAAAGAAAAAGAAAGAAGTCCACTTGTGTGATTGTAAATTGTAACATTGACTACTTTTATAGTGGTCAAGTGAGATGAAGTAATTTACTTTAAAATATGAAAGCTTCTTTTTGACTGACATGTTTGAAGCATGTAAAGAGTGTACTGCACATGATTTTCTGATAATTCTAATGTGTTAAATATATATATATATATATATATATGATATTCACATTTTAGAACTTCCGCTCTCGTAAAAGGATTGACGGGAAGGAATCTTATGCATTAAAAAAAAACTAAATATATTGTAGAATCAACACTATTGACACATAAAGATAAAATTATACAATAATGTCCCTGAAATTCGAACGCGCCAAAAGTAGTACAACTTGGAATACGAACGAAAAATTCCAGCTAAATTTGCCTCAGAAAACGATTTCATGTTGGTTTTTTGCTTATGCTTTGTCATTTGGTTCGTTTTTGGAAGCTGCAGTGAAAGCATCTCCTGTGATTTTCGCTGTTAATTTTATCCATATATCTGTTTTGTATCATTTTCATGTATTGCACAGAGCAAGTGAAAATGATGGACCCGATTTCAGAAATTTGTTCTGTGAAATCAAATAAAATTAGCTTCCCCACAGTGTTTCCACTTTCTACCTCTAAAAGTCACCAGCGAGTAGTCAAGGAAAATGGCGTTGACTGGAGAACACGGATCTTTCTGTGAGATGTAAACAAATCTGTGATTTTCATCGATTTTCGTTTACAGATGCAGCCCAAATCTCCGAAATGTTCATACCACTTACGAAGGCCTTCCGTGGATCTCTTCTGGTACGGAAATGAAATGCCGTTGCACACTAATGCACACGAGTTGATTTTGAGTTTAATGTCACTTTCAGCAGCGAGGCTATATGAGACGGGACTAGGGATGCGCACGAGACGAGTCGAGACAAAATCTTCCTGACAAAATTCGAGTCGAGACACAGCTCTTCCAATAAAGATATATACATTTTTCGAGTCGAGACACCACTTTCATAGCACATTTCCGAGACGAGACAGTCTCAAATCTTGTCTCGTGCGCATCCCTTGACGGGACCTTCTGATAAACGTGGAATCCGAACCACGTGAGCTCCCTCTGGGAATCGAACCCGGGTCTCACACGCCAAAGGCGCGTACGCTAACCGCTTAGCAACGAAGGAGCTCAAGCACAACCGCTTAGCCACGAAAGATTTCCGTTCTCCAGACAACGCCATTTTTTCTTAACTGCTCGCTGCTGATTCTGAGCGGTAGAAAGTTAAATACTACGTGGAAACTATAAACTTTGAAAGTTAACCTTTCGAAGCATATGGCTCACAATAATATACGTTTTATTAGATTTCACAGAATAAGTTTCTGAAATCGGTCCACTATTTGAATGGCCCTGTATATTTGCCATGGCCCTAGAGAAATCATTTTCATTGAAGTATTGTCATTATATTTTACCTTAAAATCCAGTGTATTTACTGTTAAAATAGTTCCAGTTCATGTTACCCAGAAATGGATCCAGTTTCTGTTATTTTAAAGGGAAATACTTGTCTTGGAACTCGAACAGTGTTCTAGAATGGATTAAGTTCGTATACCAAAGTACCACTGTATTTGTAAGTTATTGTACGAATGTCCAAATTTAAGTCAAGGCGTCTAGAGTGTGCGGGACACGTCGCTGTTGGGAGAACTTCTCGCTAGGTCTACACGATTTTTGCTAGGAACCGTTTGAGCTTTAAAAGAAAGAAAGAAAGAAAAGAAAAGAAAAATTAGGTCTTGGTAAAGTATTAACAATCAATACTTGATTGCCTTTTATCAGCACCGAAGCTGTAGTATACAAGACATTGATCTACATTTTAAGTAAGAATCCATTTGTTAAGCATTTTAAAACAAATATTCATCAAATGTATTTAAAACCAGGGGGTAAAAGTGCGGGGAACGCGAGGGAACACCGTCCCCCCATTTCTAAAAAATTACAATGGGTAAAGATAGGCAGGAGGACGGCGTGACGTCATGGCGCTGCCTACCGTCCCCCTACTTTTTCAGATCCACTTTACCCTTGTTTAAAACGCTTTGTTAAATTTTCTTTCAGAGCTCTCCAATACTTGTTTTTAGTATATAACTTCTGTTTCATAAAACATACATCAAAAAACGTAGCAACTTAAGAACAAACAAATGTGTTAAAGTGTACTACATAACTCCCACAAGTTTAGGGTTGCCAGACGTCCCGGTTTTCCGGGACTTTCCCGGTTTTCAATGGAAGAATTAACTGTCCCGAAATAGGCTTTCGGGACGCCTGTTTGTCCATGTTTTTGTTCTTCAGATTAAAAAAAAAAAGAAAGAAATACAACCTGCAAGAAGTAGTATGTCTCACCTAAAAACGGAACGTTTCTGTAGCCAACGAATTTTACCAAACAAACAAGGAGTTTGCAAATCGCATCTATTCTTTCGTTCTATGTGTTGTTTAGCTTCCGCAAGTGAAAAAGGATTTTATAAATATTCAAGAGGAGTAATATGTTCTGGCAATAATTTCTTCAATACCACTTTCAATGGAAAAGAATGTCGTTTTCCCGGAGACAGACTTTAAGTACTACGAAGTATCCCAAAGGAAATGCAACCCAAACTTTGATTCAGTATATTTTTTGAAGCAAGAATTATATAAACCTGATTTTTGTGACAAAAGCAAGCGTTATCTATGGAAATATTTTGAGAATAAAACCAATGAGACAAATCGTAACTTTGAATTTTAGTAATTGTTTAAATGGCCAGAAGTGTAATTCAAAAAATTTACAAATTGCTTATAATCAATATTGCAAGAAACAAAAAAAAAAAAAAAAAAAAAAGAATTAATCGCAGTAATTCTTAATGTAAGTATTTAGTACGCATCAATATTTATTGGATGGGACAAAAACTACATCTTGTTTTGCAGCATTGACAGTTGTAAAGGTTATTATTTTTTTTTTACATGTTCAGGAAAAAAAGTTTTAAAATAAAAGAAAGAGCATTCTGGTGACAATGTTCCAGCAAAAATACTACCACAGGTGTAGCTCATCCTTGCACTTGTTGGGCAATGTGATTTAGCAATAAAATAATAAATTGATTTTTTTGCAAATTTTAAATTGATTGATTGATTGACAGATGGAAATTGATTTTTTTTTTTTTTTTTTGCAAATTATGAGTAGTAATCTGGAAAAGAGAGGTAATCAATTGATTCTGATCAAATGAGTGGGAATCCTGACCTTATATATAGCCTGAGATTGGTGTCCCGGATTTTCGTTTACGAAATCTGGCAACCCTACATAAGTTAAACTATCTAATACGTTCAAAAGTACTCACAAAAGTTAACTTTATTGTTATTTAAAAAAGATAACCACAAAATGTAACTTAAAAACATGTATTTATGATCATGACAATATCCACCAAAATACGCTAGCTCCGTTGTTTTAACCTTGCAACAACCACATCCAGTTCCACCGAGAATCGAACCGGAATATCCTGAACCAAATGTGCGTACACTAAACATATAGCCACGAATTACTTCTTCTACTGAGTTGGTCAGACACAGGATAGCATCTAAAGGTGTTCTTATTTTTGTGGTATAACAATACGCTTTTTTATGGTAAGAGAGTAGTGAAGTTTAAAAAAAAAACGAAACAATAGATGGAAAATACTAAAATCTTTACATTCCATAACCAAATCGGAAGCTCTTCTTGCTTCCAACGAAATAAACTATAAGAGTTTCTTGAATGGTAACATTAACCCTTTAATTGGCAAGAGTTGATAGCATTGCCATTAAAATATTTAGTTTGCTTTTATGGTTGAACCATGTCTCCCTAATTATAATCTCTTAATTTTTAAAGTATTTTTGTACTTTGCTTACAAAATACAGGGTGTTTATTTCAAAATCAACATTACCATAAAATAGGTCTTATGTGTAGCTACTGAGCAGCATTGCCCTATTATGGTCAAATATCATAAGAATACTGTCAGTAATTACCAACAGCTTCGTTGAAATATTTTCCTACAGAGCAAGAAATCACAAATAAAAAATAAATAAATAAAATAAAATAAAGAACTTCCGCGGAACGTAGGAGATAAATCTTCTATAATACTAAATTTGACTGTCCCCTGTTTACGAAGATTGGAAGTATCTAAAGAAGCGACCCGAAAATCACGTATATGAATATTGTATGAAAGCAATAAAGCCAATTAAATGATCATTCATTGAAGTTCTAATGCATGCGGATAACGCAATAGAATGCAATGTTGCTTGAGAGCAACTGTGACAAATAAAGGGTTTAAAAATATATAGGTATGCAAGAGCGCCGACCCTGGGGGGCCCAAGAGGGCCAGGCCCCCTCAAAGCTCATGTGGGTCCCCGCATTGTATTTATGAATATACAATATTTGGCATAATTTGTATGCAATTTGTCTTAAAATTCTCATACATATACGTTCTGCATCTAAATGCCCCCCCCCACATTTACAAAGAAATCGGCGCCCTTGCAGGTATGTTTTTCTAAATAATAAATTTTAAGTGGAACTGAGCCACCTATGTACTCTCTACCTGCGGATTTTGTACGTACTATGCTCTTATAGCACGAGTGCTTTATACCTCAGTATTGTTTTTGTAATTAAACTCCTAGATGAGGATAGAAAATTTATTAGTGAGAATGGTTTTCATAGATGATGAAAGTATTTGCATCGACTTAAAAATTCCACTTTGTTTGCTTCCTTGTTTGTTTCTTGGATTCGTCCTAATGAATCAAAGAGATTTTTTTATTTGCTATCTAGTGCACCTAGCTACAGATTACAAGGAAGATGTGTTCATAAGTATACAAATATTTTTACTTCTTGGAATTGATTGACTACAAAAGCTCTGCAATCAAACATAATATTTACGTACTCAAGTTTAGCTTCTGTACCAGAATTATAATTTATTACCTCAGCCAAGGAGTTTGGAAGCTCTGCAATCAAACATAATATTTACGTACTCAAGTTTAGCTTCTGTACCAGAATTATAATTTATTACCTCAGCCAAGGAGTTTGGAATACTAATAACAATGGGCATTTCCAGGATTTTAAAACAAAAGAGATTGTACTATTTGAGACTGACTCAAGCGTGGGTTGAATTCCATGTGTAATGCTAAGTAGCTTATTTTACATAATATAACCTTATTGGTGAAACAGGGACTTGAGAAGAGGATGAGTAATGCGGGTCCGGGCCTTCGAAATCCCAACTTTAGTATAATTTTAAGGGTCATTTTTACAAATTTTAATATAATTCATCCTCATATTACACTCCCCCCTGAAAAGAAAGCTTTAGACCTCTCCTGAAATCAATTCCTGGGTATGTACCTGAGTTGAAAAGTGTTATAATTAATTCAAAACTAAATCAAATATAGCTGACTCTACAAAACCTCCGTCGTATATATATATTTCAATAAATCGTTGTCTCTTTTTTCGGGGGTTGGAGGTGGGTAATTGAATGTTCGAATTAAACGTGTAGTAGGAAAGAAGATAAGCTTTGTTCTTGAAAGAGTTAATTAGGTCGGTTTTCAGCGTTTTCAAGGTACAATAGGAACTGAATTTCACAATAATAGTAGCATTTAGCGAAAAATAATGTCCAAAACTGAGATATCGATAAGTCTGAAGGCTGATTCACACATAGTGTGCCGTGCCCATGCTGTTCTTCTGCCATGCTTCGTCCATGCCACGGCCACTTATAAATTCTGCTGATTCTGCTGGTTTTAATGCAGCCAGATTGATTTCCGGTGCTCCGAATTGTATTTCCAGTGCAAGGACGATTTCTCCCCTTGTACAAATGCAGCTCAGGGACAAAGACGGCCGTAGCATGATGCCCTGCTGACCATATCAATTCGCCTGTGTTCTCAGGTGAAGAACCGTACAGCATTCTCTACATACCGTCGTGAGCCATATTGGTCTTTCCTGAACAGAAAGTGTAACCTTAGCCATTTAGGTCTGATCTATACCTTCACCAGAAAGTTTATCATATACACATGTCCACACTAATTCAACCTTGGTTTATTTATTTATTTATTTATTTATTTATTTATGGTTACATATAGATCACAACAGGTATATTACCTAATGATAGTGACTTAGTCAGTTTGTATATAATTAGAGCATGCATGAATTCACTTACATAATTACAAATACACATTTATAGATATGGCCAGTGGCGTATTTAGGGGGGGGGCTTCCGGGCTTAAGCCCCCCCCGAAATCTTACGTACTATAGTAAAGTATATGAAATATTTTGCAGAATTTTCACATTTTCAGGCAAAGCCCTCCCCGAAAGTTAACAAAGCCCCCCCCGAAAGAAAATCGTAAATACGCCACTGGATATGGCCATTTTAATTCATGAGTCGTCAATAAGATTGCACAATAGTTCTTAGAGAACGATCGTTGATAGTAAATATGTCAAGTTCAGGTTAACTTTCAGCATAGAAGTTAAAAATATAACACATTCTCCTAATAGGTGACATGTATAGCGTAATTGTTCTAGCTGTAGGTAAATGAAAAGTAATATTTCTAGGACACATGCGTTTATCTGGAACATGTAATTCTATCTGGGATAGTAAATACTCAGAGTCTATATTATTTTGCAATAATTTCATTAAGAAAATCGAGTTGGGTAATTCGTCTTTCTTCGAGAGATAAGATATCGTGCTTACGAAGGAGGTCGGTATATTTTTCGAATTTTAGATATAGTCAGGTTTCCTTATAAGTTAAGTACCTCACAAAACGAGATTGAATCGCTTCAAGACGTGCTTTGTTTTTATGACTGTTGGGATACCATTAGCTTGAAGAGTACTCAAGTTTGGATCTCACGTAACTATTGAACAGGGTTTTAAGAACATTAGTATTTGAAAAGTCAAAGCCAAGTCTAATTACGAAGCCAAGGTTTCTGCAGGCTTCACTAACAATGCGATTGATATGCTTATTGAAGGAAAAGTTGGAACTAATAGTGACCCCTAAATCAGCTACAGTGCCAACTCTTTGTACGGGAGTGTTGTTTATATTGTAATTAAATTTTAGATGACCAATTTTCTTTGTAAATGTAATAACGTTACATTTTTTTAATGTTAAGATTAAGTTTGTTCGATACACATCAAATATGTATTGCGCTTAGATCTTGTAGTGCGAGAGCATCGGAGGGCTGCGAAATTCTTCAATAGAGTTTTACATCATCAGCATATAATAATTTAGTACAATTTGGTAGCTCATTTGGGAGATCATTTATAAAAATTAAGAATAATAATCGACCAAAGTTTGAGCCCTGAGGGACCCCTGACGTTACAATGAAACATGCAGTTGTTATGTTTTTATATATTATATGTTGTCTGCGATAAAAGAGATATGACATTAGAAATTGTGTAGCTTTGAGAGTGAAGTTGAATGAGATAAGCTTGTTCAATAAGATATCATGATCCAGTGTATCAAAAGCTTTACTGAAATCCATATATATTGCACCAAATAGAATCTACTGTCAATTTGCTCCGCAATGAAGTGTATGAATTCAACAAGATTGGTTGTTGTAGATCTCTTCGGCAGAAAACCATGCTGATATGAAGATATTAAAGGATGAATATGGTGAAAAATTCTGTGATAAACGATAGATTCAAATATCTTAGCTGGGGCAGATATTAAGGCAATGAGCCGATAATATTGAACGTTATGGTTGTCACAGTTGCTTTTTGCTATTGGTAAAATATTCGAAATTTTCCACTTAGATGGGAACAGGGATGACGATAGCGATTTATTAAATATAGCTAGTAGTGGATATTTTAGGATTTCAGAGCATCCTTTTATTGCGTATGGAGGTACATTGTCCGGACCAGGGGAGCTTCTAGACTTGAGATATTTAATTGCATTTTCTACTTCGGTCAGATGTATGGGGTGAAAATTTAGGTTGTAAATTATTTCAGAAGTCTCACAATTTGAAGTATTTTGTATGTCATAGGTAGGTGACAAGTTACTGACGATTTTTTGAAAGTGCTGTTTAAAAGCATTTGCAATTTATAAGTTATCTTTCAAAATATTGTTTTTAAATCAAAGAGTGTTATGATCTGATTTTCTAGTTTTGTTTTTTACATACGACCAGAAAGCTTTTGGATTTTCTAGTATATTTTTGTAATCGCCCGGGTGTTAAGTTGCTGTTTGGGCTTTTATTTATTTGTAACCATTTTAATTAGAGGTTTTTATTTGGGTGAACATTTATTTGTAACCACTCCGTGTAATTTGGTTGCTGTTTGTGGTTTGTGGTCCTACCAATAAGTATTTTTTTGAGACTGGAACTTACCTGGATAGGACGATGAAGGACCTCTTTAAGAAGAGTTACAAATTGTTTTTAAATTACTCGTCGGTTTCAATGATGAGATGAGCAATAGGCGCCGAGAGGTTCGGGTGAAAACCTCACGGACGATTAGACGGTTATGCAGATCACAACGCACACAAACATCACTTATACAAACAACGAAAACACACTGGATTAAATAACATTATATTTATTTATTAGAATATTATTGTTAAAAAAATAACGAAGAGGAAGTAACATAACACTGAACACAGAATATGTATAATGATTTTTATTACTAAAACTACACTTTGCCTTTTTATGCAATGTCGCCCTTTATATATATATATATATATATATATATATATATATGAGATTATAATTTAGATTTTACTGTAAATGCTTTTTTCACACTATTGACGCACTTGGGGGATTAGCACTGGGGATAAGTTGTTGGGACAATTTCACGTGGAATCCAGTTGCTGCGCCAAACAATCCTGAAGCGTAAAGATGAGTTTTTAGCAAATTAAAAAGAGAAAGTAGAATGCTGATGTTGGAGGGCGCATATATAATTGACATGTATGCACAAGGTCTGCGGACCTGGACTTTATTAGTTGGGGCCAGCCGTAAGAAAACGTTCCTTGCTGGCTAATAGATTGTGCTCCTTAACACAAATTAATACATGATTCCCAACGCAACGTGCGTGGTGGCTTCGTACAATACCGGAGTTAAACTCCCTGAGCACCAAAGCTCAAGGTACGGGCTGCAATGGTCGATTAAAGAGGGTTGGCAGTTCATTTTAAAAATCACTTAGTTAACTCACCTGTATGCACATACCAACAGAATACGGAAAAAAATATGTTAATTTTAGTCAACTGCCTACAATGCACTAGACACGACGATAATTTTGGCGTGAGAAAGTACAGACAACGAGCTGCGAAACAACGCAGTTGGTGCCACTTTGATTATTGGAACATTTGGTCAGCCCGTATTTCTCTAAACTGCTGCAATATTTCTATAAGCGATTAAAGAAAACACTTAATTTAGTTAACAGTAACTATAGAATATATGCTGTGCATATAATAAGTCAGGGAGAAACACTGAAATGGTTCGTTACCAACTGAAACGTTTCTACCAAAAGCAATGTTTTAAATATATATATGAAAAAGCGATGAAAGACTTCTTTGTCCAATTGTGTGGCAAAGAAGCAATTCCCACCGAAGAAAGAACTTATATGCGTCGCACAATAAAGTACAAATCGAAAATAATAATCACTGTCTTTACGAAATATACAGAGTATCCACAAAAATACTTCTATAACCTGGTGGCGGTTATATTTTGTTCACAGTCGTGTACATATTTTTTTATGAGCTTCGTTGAGTTCTCTGTTAAGGCAAGCTCTAATACTACAAAATTTTTCGTCATGATATTCTGAAAAAAACTCCTCCACGTTTCCATTTTTATGGTGGTATTTCTTACTTTTCACAAGTTTAATTATGTTTCTGGTGAACCATATGGGATAGTTACGAGAATATCTTTTTGATGGAGCACATTTATCAAAGATTGAGTATAAAATGTTATAGAACTCTTCTACCGCTAGGTCAACATTAACGCAATCATTTATCCGTTTCCAGTCAGCACGCGGAAGTTCATTATACAAGTCGAAAAAAATTGCTTTGGGGAAATTGTAAGGCGGTTTTATTTCAGAAGTTGAAGATTTGGGTTGTTTTGCCTGCCTAAATTCTATTAAGAGGGAAGGATGGTGGGGGTCTTCTGGGACTAAGGGGTTGTTGTTCGTGAGAAACAGTGACATTAGAGATATTGGTAAGGACTAAGTCTAATGTCTTACCGTAGAAGTTGATGATGTTATTAATACTATTCAAGTTGAAGTAGTACATAATATTATAAAGGTCATTGTAGGTACCAGTAGCAGTGTCAAATTCAAAACTGAGAGCCTTGTATTTCCGGTAAGTTCCAGTCACCTATTAAGGGAAGGTTGTCATTTGGGTTAACAATAGTACGTAGAAAATCGATTAATGATAAATACACTGAGGATTTGGTGGCAGGGGGAAAATATACTAAACACAGGGTTAATGAGGTGTAATTATTAATAGCGATCTTAGTTATGATAGAGTCCACACCGGGGAAGGAATTTTGTATGCATGGAAGTTCTTTTCTACTGTTAGAAGTACACCACCGCTAGATTTTTTTGCCAGACAGAATTAAATTTTGGTCGGATCTAAATATTAAATATCTTTCGTTTGCAATTTCGGAATCAGTGTGGGTATTTGTAAGCCACGTCTCGCTTAGTGCTATAATATGATAATTATTATTTAATGTGTTTTTTATATAAGTTGTTGAGTTTTGTACGCAAACCACGAGTGTTTTGATAATAGACACTTAAGCACTTGTGTTTACGATACACTGAAGAGTCACTTATGTTAAATGATGTTTCTGTACTTGCACTTTCTTGGTGTTCTACCGGAGCCTTGTCACATTCATTTCATTGTTTCCGTGCGAGATATTCAGTACGCAACTGAAAACTGAAAACGTATAGGAATAACGGTCTAACTGCTTATCTTTACAAAATAAATAAACTCTATAGTTAGGGTGTCCCTAAATATAGGCCCCTAATATTACCATTGAAATCAATATATGATGAGATTGATTAAGTCTATTTTATTCACTCACTAACTACGTTAGTCCAATGCTAAAGGATGAAAATACACCAAAATCAGATCGAGTACTACATGACCCAATAAAAATCTCAGCTGGTCATAGTAGTTAGAGGTTCGTGTGAAGTTTACCCAAAATGTTTGGAAACTATTTCTCGGTAACTATATTGGTTGAAATGATAAAGTAGTTAATTTGCTAGACCATCCAATTCATAGTGAGTGCTTTCTGACTCAGAAATTTGTGGGGCATAAATAAGTCAGATGTTCCAAATTGCGTTGTCTCTATCTTAGTAACTATTCTGGTACGAATGTTAAAATTTGCTTACTCACTTAGGTGATAGTACGGGCGTCTCTGGCGGGGGGACGAGGGGGATGCGTTTTCCCAATATTTTGAAGTACAAAATATTCAATATTTTATTCTAATGTATTTACTAAGGACAGACTAAAATATGATAATTATATTTATTTGTAATATAATATTCAGGTTGTAGAACGATTATAACAGAGTTCTTGATATACTTCAGGAGGTCCGTGAAGTAAATAGAAAGGTAACAAATGGAATCGAAGATAATAAACAGGTTGGGCTAGGTACTACCATTTCAATCAGTTTATTTGATGACACCCTCCCACATTTTACATACCAGAGACGCCAGTGGGTGATAAGATGTACTATCTGGCATAAACACTTGGAGGAAACGGACAAACACACACTGAATTATGAAATAACTAAAAAAAGGAAAAAAACTATTATTGAATTCAAATTTATCTCAGGAATTTGAGTGTGTTCCTTTGTTTTCTAAAAACTAAGATCATCGCAGAATACCATCACGAATATACCAGGTTACCGTGTGTTCGTGACACCATTACAACATGTCTTCGAATTGGCTATCTGACCTAACGTTTTCTCAGAAGAAAAGTTCTTCCAATTTTTGCTTATTTAAAATTCACAGATGTCATCTTGTGGCATGGAAAATACTCAAACAAGAATTCAACAGAAAAATGTTTTTCCTTTAAAAAAAGGAAAAATAAATTATGCTTCAATAAGCTCTTGTGTTATAACGTGATTGATGGTCAATACTTTACTATGCTATTGCACGTGATTACAGGATTGTTATGTCAGAGAAAATGTTTCTGCTTTATTTAGCTAAAACTGAAACTGGTAAACGAAAAGAGAGAGAGAAAGATTACGTTGACCTCGAACTTGACACGTGACACAGTTCTATGCATGACCATTCACACGTGATCTGCTCATCTCAAGGTAAAGATCGCTAAATAGTTTGTAACAGGAAGGGGCGGAGCCTGCAGTCACTCTTATTTATAAAAAAAAGACCAAGAAAAACAAGTTCTTTAATGTATTACAGGATTTTTTTTAAAAAAAGTTTGATTCTCAACTTAACAAAAATTCTTTTGCTTCTCTTAATTGCACGGTGTGCTGTCACCTTTGACCTGATTAGTTTTAGCATCTGCGTGTTTAAATGATGTAATCGTATTCTCATTACAGAAGAATATAATTTCACAAATGTGTTAAGTCGAGGCATGTTGAGATGTTTTATGCTCTAGCTTCAAAAACTATCGTTATAGCCTAATAAAATTTATATGAAACCACCGAGAAAATATACTCTTTCAAACAAGAAAAGAATAAGCAAAATTGGTGCATTATGTTGAAATTATACGTGAACACACCCAGAACATATAATAAATAGCTAGAATTGGGAAACGCTTTCTTTTTTTAGTCGGTTAAAAATGCAACGTTATTTGGCATTAGCTACACAAAAGGAAAAAAAATATAATAAATATTTATAGGGGAGTCAGAAGTTTAAGTTACGCAGTTAATGTACTAGAAAAAGTGGAAAAACAGTGACAGTATGATGTAGTATGAAAGTATTTCGAAACTTTGCAGTACAACCCCTGAGCTTTTATGCAACCACAATCACCCTAAAGGATATATGGTTGCCTATAAGCATGTTACTTTGCCGTAATTAACCAAGTATCCATTGAGGTGCTTTATAGTTTAGCTCCAAAGATTACCATCAGATCCTAACAAAATTTATACAGGACTATCAGGAAGGTATACTCTTTGAAACACACACACACACACATACAAATCAGAATTGGTGCACCTATGTTGAAGTTATGCGTGAACGTACTCCCAACAAACTTGTGTATATAAACAGTTCGAATTGAGATTCTCCTTGTACATTTGGGCATCGATAAATCGATCCTCGATATCTCGAATTTTTTCACATTCTCTTGAACTCTCCATAGCAATCAACGCTAAAATAAACTTTGTAAATCGAATGTTTAAAAAATTACAGCCTCGATAAGTAAAATTTTAATAGTTTCGTAATGATATTTATAAACCTCGGTAACTCGAACTTTCATATCTGCGAATCTCTACAAGACGAAGTTTACCCCTATAAGTCGAATTTCTTTTGATGTGACTTCGATAACTCGAAGCTATAGCTCTAAGTTTTTACGTAATTGTCATTGTTGCTAGTTTTACTCATGTCTAATATTTTATTTTTACTAGTCACCTTATTTAATTTAAGGAACTTCCACAACTTCGAGGTATAGAGATTGAATGAATAAAACTTCCACATATACTAGAGGTTATATAGTCTCTTTTCATGAGGAACACAAAACCTTGGTATCTCGAATTTTTGTTGTGTCTACCTTGATTACTCGAAAAACTCGATAACTCAAACTTTATCTAGTTCCTTCAGCTTTGAGTTATCGATGTCCAACTGTATTTGTTGAAGTCTGTTAAAAATAATGACCAAATAATGAAATTAAGGTTAAAATACCATGTTTGTGACGCATGTAAGATATTTCTTTTTAAAAAACGTAATAAAAATGTTTTATAATTTCCAAACATGGTTGCAAGCAAGGCTGAAGATGCTACATATAGATTTAGGGTAATCTATGACCTCCAGGTAGAGATTACAGCGAATGATGCCTCTCCATAAAGCCATCAATTATTGAGTACATGTATTCCCACGTTTTGTATTGTGTCGCTAATGCACGCAATCAAAACAGAAATAAGATAGGTTAACATCTTTTAGTATATACTAGAACGCCCTTGAAAGAATCTTATTTCGTTTTCTTGCTCTGGAGAAAGGAAACGTGCTCTAATAACACCAATTAATAACGTTTCAACGTGTCATCAACGTAACTTTTATCACATCCTATCGACGAGCTAAGGAAGTGTTATAGAGGTAATTGAAAGTGCAAAACCAATCATCAAATAGTAATTTTTAATGTTCTTCGCTGTTTATTACATAATTTGCAATTTGCTTGGCTTGTGAAAAACAAAATGAAGCTCATATTCTATTGATGATTCCTGGTAACCGAATAAAATCTACATCTATAAATTGATTTAACCTTAGAATCTTCAATGTACTTCTATTTTTAGTAATGCTTTCGGGCAAGGCAACAAGATTTGCAGATTAATTTTGATTCTTACAGTGGGGGTGGAATAATTGCAAAGTGATTGTTTTCGATTAACAACTGGATACTGGTATAATTTTGAGCTATTGTGTTATTCGGTTTTAATTCTGCTGTTTGTATTGCTACTTTCGATCGAAGACGAAAACCTGTTTCACGAGATTAAAAAAATCTCTGATAGTCTTTTTATCTGTATATTTAGACAGGTGGCTATACAAAAAAAGCTGGGAACCAATGTGGTGTTTATTTTCTGATTGCAGGTCAGGTGTTACGCTGACGTAAAGCGGCTGAGTGAAGTTCAAGAGCGTCTTACTGGAGGTTCTTGAGAGACACATAGGCTTCCTCAACTTTTTGCTTTCTGAAAATTATCAACATCTTTATATTATAAATTGTGACCGAGTTTTTTTGATAACAAGTCCCGTTTCAGAAATGGTGAAAAGTTTTGGTGACGATACGTCACTGGTGAACATAATCGTTTATGGACGAAGGAATTGGACTGAACTGGTAGTCAAGTTCAAGAGGAGATATACAACAGTGTAATAAGCCATAATGTAAATGGATAATTTCTATAAAGAATCCTGAAACAACGTTAGTCACATTATCCAGATTGTCATTGAGTGAAAGAATAACTGCCAAGATTTCATGACTAACCTAATCTGGGATGAAATGGAAGATAATATGGGGGTATATAGAGTTTATTCATTTACAAGAGAAGGGTGTAATGTCACTCAAAGATAACTGCACCAAATTTAGTGTAGGAGCATGTAATGGGAATAGAAAAGTACGTGTGGAAGCATTCGTTTCGCACGCATTCAGAATCAGAAATAATGAACCCTACACTTTTGGAGAAGTATGCGAAACGAATGCTTCCAAATGTTATTTTCTATTCCTATTACCTACTCCTACACCAAACTTGGTACAGTTATCTCTGAGTGACATCACACTTTTCTCTCGTTAGTATTTTTATAGTGCAGCATGTACTTACTTCAAATCAGGACGTAATTGAGGGTGTAAGAATAGATATACGCTACATTCTTGAAAATGGTAGAGCGTGTACCTACCAAAATTTCTAGCAATACATCATTGGACCTAACGAAAAACTGAAGTACAAGAAGCGTCAGAACAAGCCTTCCGTGGAACATGATGGACACCCGTGGTTGCTGTGTACAAATGTGCGAATGGTTCCTGAAGCAAAATCAAATAACTCAGTCTTTCTTGGAAGAAGTTCGTTTCATTTTAATGGTGTTCGGAATTTTGTCGAGTTGAGCAAAAAATTATGGTTGAAGTAGCCAGTATGTCTGTAGACCTACACGAAGTTTGAACAGCATTCTTCAATAAGAATCCATGAGTTCTGTGACAAAAATGTACGTCAGTGTCATGAAGAGTGTGGCAACGATACATTACCGCATCACGTGGCTACACAATGAAGCAAAACATTTAGTTCAGGCCAGAGGGAGTAAACTTAAATGAATAAATTTTAATTACTCTTGAACCATCCGACCAATCTCGATCAAACCTTCAACATAGATAGAGTTCGGACCTGGGATGTTTCCGTCATTTTACTTTTACAGCACAATGTAGGGGAGGGGAAGGGGGGACATATATGTAAAAAAAATTAAGTTATTGTCTGTGACTTCATCACGCTTAAACCACAGAACCCGATCTTGATCAAATTATCAACATAGATGAGGTTCAGACCTGGAGTGGTTTTTATCATATCCCTTTGACAGTAGAACTTATGTAGGAGGAGGATAGGGGATATATATATATATATATATATATATATATATATATATATATATATATATATATATATATATATATAAAACTTTATAACTGTTGAACGACCTGACCGATTTCGATCAAATTTTCCACATAGATGACGTTCGAGCCTGGTAAGTTTCTTCTTCTTCTTCTTTTTTTTAAAAATATTTTCACTGACGGTAGAAAATAGGGGAGAGGGAGGGGAGTTTAATAAATAAAAATAAATAGAACTTAACTCTTGAACCACCCAACCGATCTCGATCAAATTTTCCACATACGTGACATTCGGACCTGGGATATTTTTTATTATGCCGTACTCCGCAACATACAGAGGGAAGAGAGAGATATAAAAATCATCGAAAACGACCAATATCAAAGAGCGCTTTAGTAATGATAGAAACGGAGCATATTAATATTTTTCCTTAATTGAACCCAGCAAAATCGGGGGGGGGGGTGTCTTAGATTCGAGAAGTCTTAAATTGGAGTAATTATCGAGAAATTTTTAATTAAGGATATTATTAACGTGTTATTAAAACTACTTTGCTAGCCATAAATAATTTAATTTTGTATGACATTCAATCATTTAGTCAACAATAGTGTTCTGCGCTTGCGCAGGACGTGCAGGTTTGCTAGTTTGCAGTTATTATGATAAGACTATAAGAATATGCCAAGCACGCTACTCTCAGATTATTTGGCAATCAAGTACTAGTTAGTTTGGTATTTTATCTTGTACAAAAAATTAAATTATGTACTGCAATTTTAAAACCAAGCTTTACTACTTGAAGAAAACATGAAATAGTAGAACTGCTGTGTGATGCCAATTTCAGGTGTAGTCGGGGAGCATTTTGGTTTAGTTGGTTAGGGGGGGGGGCGCTAATACCTGTTCTTGCCCAGGGCGATAACTAGCCTAGTTGCGTTGCTATACGAGGGCTATGAGACATGTAAATCAGTTGAACCATCGAACTCTGTTTTTTTTTTTTTTTATTTTCGCGATTACAGGACTTTTACCGCCAGTCGAAAGCAAAAAATATGCAAAATCTTCCTTTGAAAAAAAAATCTCTCTTCGTACATTTTTGTGTTCCATCGTATTTCACGATATGGTGGTCATTTGATTTTCATTAAAAGACCATTCACTACTTTATTTTTTTGGTTTTCAGATTTCTAGGAAGCTTGTCCGGTTCTTTTCCATCCCACTAAGCATCTAACTAACCATGGATTTACTTTCATCCGTGCACTTTATTATGGAAACATGACCAAAACACGTGAGAAACTTCTTCATGAAACAAGTAATAATTAAGGTGTTACGATGCACGACCTCATATGCTTCACGAGAAGAATCACATGGCTTCTTTTTTCTTTTTTTTTCTTTTTTTTTCAGCCGCCAGAGGAACTTAACTGTTTGTCTACGAAGAAAGATAACAAAATTACTCTTTTAATATTTAGAACTAGAACTGTATTTGCTTCTCGTGCTTTTGACATTTGTCTATAAAAAAGTTTATAACTTTTTCTCCTGAAGAATACTGTTATTGGAATTTTATTTAGTTTGGCTCTTTTCTCAATATTATTGACAAATTTCTTCGAATATTTTCCGTGGAAAATTTTTAGTGTAATGGCGTGTTTATGTTACCGAATGCAGTACGTATTTTTAGACAATTTTACCTGATAAATAAAGAGATTAATTTTATTACTTGTGTACTTGGAAGTACAGAGAAGTTATGAGAAAAAAACGTAAATTTCTTAAGTGCTATTGTTTATAACTCAATATTACTTAAGTGTTTCCATTTACTACTTAAGTGCTTGTAATAGTGCCACGTTTGGAAATAATGTTCAAAGATTTCTATGATTAAATTACGGGTGTATTCTCAGTTTTCTCCGAACAAATTCTTTTTCTTATTATAATTGATTGATTGATCTGTATTTTGCATCGTTTGTCAGCAGAGAGACTATGTAGAACCAGTGACGCCGTTAGAGGGGGCAAGGGAACTCCTCAGCATGTATAGTAACTAAGTCAAATAATATAAAAACTGTAAATTTTGATATTCAAAAAATAGCTGCCCTGCAAAAATGTCTATCCCGTCTACTTGCTCCCCAAGAAATTAAATCTGGCGACGTCACAGTGTAAGACAAAGCCAGGGCCGGATTAACCTTTCTGGAGGCCCGGGGCTAGAAAAAGTATGTGGCCCCTGCTGACTTCCCTAATACATTTCTGTGAAAGTGCAGTAGGAAAGTTATGAGAATACACGTTAGACTACGACATCAGCCATGCCTTGCATTATATGATATTATATCTAATGGAACTTTCCAAATTCATAAAAAAACACATCCACACAAAGTTACCCTATTACGAGTATACAGAGTGATTCTTTTAAAACTCACGAATTTCATTTGGATATAGAATTTCTAACTGAGGACCGATTTTCATGCGGTTTGTGGCAAATGATCAAGGAAGGATGGGAGATTTATGGGACTATGTTTACTGGTTTAAATTCATCTGGGGTAATATCGGCCACGCCTCAAGAAAAACAGCAAATATTCGCCAGTGTACCTTGCAATTGGAATGCGGTTTTGGATTTTTTGAAGCAAAATTGCAGAATACAAATTAAATGTTAATGAGAATACAAATTAAGTGTTAGCGGTAACACCCAAAAATCCCATGTTGAATAGCTACAGCCGATTTCTTGCGACAAACAACGAGGAGATTTCTTGGGCTACCTAAGGAGTCGATTAATGACATCTTCCACAAGAGCTGCCTACAGGGTCCGATGCTTCCCTGTCTCACTCAGAAGCGATCCTGTTTCTTCCAATTTATTCAAATAGCGACCATAGGTATATTGTGTTACTATCTGGGGCAGAACGTGAGGCAAATTTGTTTCTAAATGACCTTCGCGAAGCAACAACAGATTGCGTTTACCAAAAACTTGTAACGATAAACTCATATTCTCACTGTGTCCTGATTATACTCACACAGTAGCACAGAATTGTACAGCGCAATTCCCAATACAACAACCCAGTTTTCTATTTTTTATTCTTATTGACCATGGCGAGGTTTCTATGTACGAAGAAAACTCAAATTTTTACCCGCATCGCATTTGATTCCAATTGTAAGGTACACTGGCGAATATTTGCTTTTTTTTAAGGCGTGGTCAATATTAACCCGGATGAATTTAAACCAGTAAACATGGTCCCATAAGTCTCCCATCCTTCCTTCACCATTTGCCACAAACCGCATGAAAATCGGACTTCTGTTAGAAATTCTAAACCCAAATGAAATTCGTGAGTTTCTAAAAAAAAAATCACCCTATATACTCTATAAACGTATTAAATTTTAAAAAAATGAATACCTAAAAGGTTTCTTTTCCTAGCTTTTATCTTAGCGAAGTCCTCTATCACATCCTGGAAGCCAAGAGAACTGGTTAATGAAGAAATTTGTTTCATATTTTTGGGCATATTTTATCTTATGATGATGTTTGTATTTTGCATGACGTTATTCCGATGAAGGAGACTCTTTCCTGAATCGCATCATTACAGGGGACGAAATATGGGTTTGTTATGCATCACCTGAGAGTAAACGACAGTCCATGGAGTGGCATCACGCTCATTCGCCAACCAAACCAAAAAATTCAAGACAGTTCCGTCCACTAGGAAACTCATGGCAACCATATTCTGGGATCGACGAGGTGTACTGCTCATTGATTTTATGGCCTGTGGAGACACAATTAATGCTAATCCGTATTGTGAAACATTAAAGAAATTACGGCAGGCAATACAAAATCGACGACGAGGTCTGTTGTCTACAGGTGTCATTCTTCTTCATGACAATGCCAGGCCCCATGCAGCTGCGAAAACACAACAACTTCTGCAGCAATACAAGTGGGAAACCTTCGAACACCCACCGTATAGCCCGAACTTGGCCCCTTCTGACTTTCTGGCGGGAAAAAAGATTTGACAGCGATGAAGAACTTAAACGAGACGTGACTACATATCTCAATACGCTGGCGGCGGAGGACTATGACGCTGGAATACAAAAACTTGTCACACCGTATGACAAATCCCTCAATTTGCTTGGTGATTATGTGGAGAAGTAGTGTAAAGTATGCTCTTTCCAATAAAAATGTGTATATTTGTTAATATGTACTACTGTGTCTTTATTGCACAATCGGGTAACACTTTCCGGATGGCTCTCGTATGTTTTATAGTATTTTCGGTATAAGTGTTCCGTTTATACATACTTTTGGTATGAAGGAAAGAAATGTATATAGGAGGTCAGGATATGACGTACAGGTGGACGTATATGCTGAAGTAAGTAAGGGACATACGTATACGTATGTAATATACAAGAAGACACATTCAGACACCCTGCAGCGGTATGATGTTACATCTAACCTGGAAAAAGGCAGTCCGTATGTAGCATATGGGTAACGTACGCTCTGTACAGATTTCCGTAGTAAACTTATAGATCCCGTATATTTGTACAATATACCGCTGTCCGGACATCAGATTTTTCTCAGTGTAGCAAACTTAAAATTGCACTAAGGAACAACTTGGTCAAGTCCTATATATATATATATATATATATATATATATATATATATATATATATATATATATATATATATATATATATATATATATATATATATATATATACATATATATATATATGAAGTTTTGGATTGTATGGTTCAGAGATTTGGACATTACGGAAATTAGAGAAGACAAATTTAGAGAGCTCCGAAATGTGGTGTTGGAGGAAGATGGAGGAGATAAAATGGACAGAGCGAGCAACAAGCATAGATGTTTTAAAACGGATAGGAGAGAAGAGGACACTTCTAGCCACCATTCTTCGTATTAAAACCAATTTGATTAGACACATCTTGTGAAGAAAAGGATTCTTCACATTCTTTTCTTCTTATCTTCTTCATACCGCCATAGATGGAATTACAAAAGAAAAGCGAGGAGTAGGAAGCAAAAGAACACAACTGATCGATGATTTGAAAAATAGAAGAACATTTTGGGAGTTAAAGGAGGAAGCTGAAGAGCGAAAAACGTGAAAGAAATATTTCCAGAATCGAAGCTAAGAAGAAAACTCATTAGTCCCAGGACCTTCAACAGGCAGAATATTTAATAATAATAGTAAGTGATAGTTCAAAGATCCTAATTTTGTCATTTTTCTTGTAACGTCATGGGCCAATATGTTTAAAAATACTTTTATTGGATTCAGCATTCTCAAATTAGAATAAAAATTGCAATTAGATATTTAAGCAAGGGCAGTTCTAACCACTAGCATAAGTATTACTTATTTTGGAAAGAAGTAGGATAGAAACTACATGTAAACGAATCATTCCGACCAATGTTGGAAGTGGAAAAAAAAAAAGCAGGGGCGATATGTTTTATTACGATTTTCACTCGACATACCGGCTATCTAAATGTTAAAATACAGTCAGGGTATGTTGCCTAAAAGATTGCATTTCTATTTACATAATGACTGAAGACCATTGGAGAGCTTTTCTGTAGTTATGGAGGGGGGAGATATGGAGAGTATTTGATTTATCATCAATAACTTTCTAAACAAATATCTCCTTATGTTGTATTATAGAGAATTGTACACGAAAATGCTCAAAAACCTAGTTTTTATATTAGCAACTTTTCTGCGGCAAAACTCCCAGACCCTCTACTCAACTAAGGGGTATTCCAAACTCCCCGAAAGATCCGTTCCTCTTAGCAGACATTATGCATTCAGGCCCCTAAACCCGCCCATGCTCAAAATACAAAATTATGCATTCAGACAAGAAGACACACATATACTAAGAAGGAAACAATTCAATATGGCACATCAAAGTATAAACTAGATCTTATTTTAAAAGCAAAAGGTAGGGAAAAGATACCAAAAAGGTTGGTGCTGTGAACTTAGAAATTATTTCTACGTAAGAAATAAAATCTTTTTATGTGCCAAGCTATTCGTCAAGTACTGTGTACAAAAAAAGATTTATTAAAATATTTAGCATCTGCTCTCCAGTGACGGTATGTCTTGATTACTGAATAACCATAGGCGGTATGCCTTCATCACTGAAAAACCAGAGGTGGTACGGGATACCACCGCACATCGTCTCCCTTCGACCACTGATCCCGACACTAGGAAATAACCCAGGAAATTTGTGACAGTTTTCCCGGTCCAGTGATGACATAATTCATGAATTGTATCCGGTTCACGCTAGTCTGTGATTTCTTTTACAGACACACGCTCAGTTCCATGAACCAAGATTAATCTATAGATGGGGATGAAGCTATCGAAGTGAGGACAATGTGTTGCGCCAACACTGATTTTAATTATTTCGATAAATCATCGGATTAAGATAAATCGTCGAAAACGGAGGGTTAACCAGTGATCAGCGTTGTTCTTGAGTTGCTTGCAGTAGATGACATATAAATGATTTGGATATTTATGTGATTACTTACGTAGTTATGTGAATATAAATTATGTCAGTGTGGTTATTTCAATCGCCCGTAAGCAAGGAAAAAGGTGGACACAACAGGTTAAATCTGTCACATTTAAGGTGATAATGAGATTTTACCATACTGCATGCACTCTATTGGACTCAATTTTATTTTATGGTACACACGACTACATTCGTTCATTTAACAGATTTGTTGATACTTTGAGTCTTTATAATTTTGCTATATTGGAGTTAAATATATCCTTGTATAATAAATACTACAACAATAAGCGTCAAAAGAAAATTATAAACTGGAGCAATGCATTGGAACAGTTAACTGTGTGCTCCCATCCTTGTACCAAATTTGCAGGCACGTCCTACAAATTTTACCCAGATTGTACAATAAAAGAAACTTGTTTGCTGATGCACTGTTAATCAAAAACAAAGAACGGAATCGTATTGTGCTTTCAACAGTGAGTAAAACAGTAATATTTTTAACAACATATGCAATTACCTAATATGTATAGTTAACATTGAAAAAAATATATGATCAAATTTACATTAGCACTGCCGGTATGCAACATTACGCAAACCCGCCAATGACTTACTAAAAT
The DNA here is from genome assembly GCF_964235325.1 of Thermobia domestica. Taxonomy (NCBI): domain Eukaryota; kingdom Metazoa; phylum Arthropoda; class Insecta; order Zygentoma; family Lepismatidae; genus Thermobia; species Thermobia domestica. Next base: position 203,586,181 of record NC_137466.1, on the reverse strand, counting down.
AAGCTTTGTTTACTTAGTTACAAGGGCCATTACAGAGACCAGTCTATTTTCTGGAGTGGATCGTAACCAATTGGCGATGTAAATGTCAACTTAAACCTAAAGACTCGTAAACAGTTGCTATTTGTTGCAGCGGAATCGACAATGCAAATCTAAACTTAAGAAGCCAAAATTTTTGTTTTAAGAAAGTGTTATGGCGGAGATTCCTTGTTGGAGTAACTTTTGGATAAAGTGTCATGGTATGATGTGACCACACGGTAAGCAGACTTAGGGTAACTCAACCTACTCTACCCTACATTTGAAAATAATGGCTAAACTGATCCTACACTACTCTACCCTAGTTTACGCTACCCTAATCTTCTCTACTTTTGCCTATCATACCCCACTTGCGTACAAGGTTAAGGTATTATCCTAGATGGGATAAAAACATGTACATTACGCAAGAGTCACGGAAATCGACACGAAGTTTTTGAACTGTGGGTATGGGAAGGATTGAAGATAGCAGGGAGGAACGAAAATCTACAGGGAAAGTTTTAGTAACACTTCGTGAAAAATAGTAATACTGGAGATAGTTAAGAAGAGGAAAAGAAACTGGTTAATACAGTATTTGAGAATAAATTGTATTATTAGGACCATGATTGAAGATGTGGTAGAAGACAAAAAGGAAGGGAACAAGACATCCACCTAGCACAGGGAGGTCCATGGTACGTCCAAGACTGATCCGCAAGGCACAATGGAACATCCTGGGATCATCTGAATTTGCTCCTGGGACATCCATAGGACCTCCGTGGGATATCCAGATGTCCGCTAATATCCTGAAAAACGGAATGTTCAACGGGACCCGAAGGGATGTCCACTAGTAAATCATGGGATAATATAGTTCTAGGTATGTCCGATGTGGGATTTCCCTGGGATCTTCTGTCCCGTCCGGGATGTCCCGTGGACATCCTACATGGAAATCCTTTAGAACGTCCCATGCCGGACGTCTATGGGATGTCTACTGTACTCATTGCCGTGATAATCCCGAAAAGAATATGGGATAATTGGGATCAAGATGGGACGTCCTAGGGACATCGTGTGTTATGTGGGCGATTAATAGATTATGTTAAACAGGAGAGTTCTTCTGCAAATACTAAGGGATTAATGAATGACAAAACTGTACGAAAGCCCCTCAGTTGCGGAAAGTTACCTCTAAGTTAGGCCGACCGTACATTAACCAGAGACAGATAACCCTACAATGCATGATTTTTTTTTAATTTTCTGTGGAAAAAATAGTTTTGTAAAAGAAAATAAAAATGAGTAACGGAAGTGCCAGTACGCTTAATAGTGCCATCTATGCGGAAACTGTGAAATTACAACTAGCTTCGAACGTTCCCAATATGGTTCAACATGAATTAGCAACTATATACCGTTATGTAGGAAAGCACAGATTATTTACCACTATGACCCATATCTATCCCACTAGTTAAGTCGAGGCAGAAGAAAACAGGAGAGGATGTGGAGTGAGAGGCGTCAGTGCATTGACGGCGTACCTCAGTCACAATGATGGAAAGGCCTCGAGTGAATACGCGGTACGATTCTTTGTTCCATTGCTCACAGTACTGTCTACTACGAGGTCAAAAGAGCATGTGCTATGAGGCTTTGTTGCATCGCTGACAGTACTGTCTAGCATGTGGTCAAAAGAATATGCGGTACGAGGCTTTGTTGCATTGCTCACAGTACTGTCTAGCACGTGGTCAAAAGAATATGCGGTACGAGGCTTTGTTGCATTGCTCACAGTACTATCTAGCATGTGGTCGAAAGAATGTGTGGTATGAGGCTTTGTTACATTGATCACAATACTGTCTAGCATGTGATCGAAAGAATGTGTGGTATGAGGCTTTGTTACATTGATCACAGTACTGTCTAGCATGTGGTCGAAAGAATGTGTGGTATGAGGCTTTGTTACATTGATCACAGTACTCCCTAGCATGTGGTCGAAAGAATGTGTGGTATGAGGGTTTGTTGCATTGCTCACAGTACTCTGTTCTCCTATCTTCTGGTCAGTATACGGCCTAATGACAAAATGGTTATGGTAACGATGAAATCCCCTAGATTTTACCGGTGAAATTATTACTTCTTTTGCGATCAAGACATCCAATATATTTCAACCAAAAATTCTCTTGTATGCCTTTATATCTGGAGAACTACATATACTGTAGCCAAACTCATACTATCACTTAACTCAGTATGATGTGCTTGTTCCGTAGAAAATGCAAAAACTTGATTTAGGGGTCGTTCAAAAAGTTTGTGGCCCCTGATGCAAATACTAATTATTGGCCGAGACCACAATTTTTTGATACATTTTTTGTTTATCATTCCTAAAATTCTTGGCCTTTATTTAATATCTTGTTTTCATTTTCGTCTGCAGTAGATAGGGGACACTTGGGGGAGTTTTTTTTCCTACTGCGCATGCGCAAACCCTCGACGCTGATTGGCTGGCGCAGGTCACGTGACCCCGCCACGCCCCTTGACGCTGATTGGCTGGCCACGCTCCTTGACGCTGATTGGTCGGTGCCGGCCACGCCCCCGGCCACGCTCTTTTACGACCTCCTATGTACTGCGCTGACTGGCTGGCAGCGGACCCCGCCGATTGGCTGGCGTCGGACCTCGCCCCCTTGACGCTGATTGGCCAGCCACGCGCACGGTCCGCGCCGGATCACCGTCCACGCACATGCCACATAAGATCCGTTCCCTTTTATGAGCACTTTTAACATAGCAGATATTACACAGAGACTACGAACATATAGCAGATCGATATCACATTCTTCATCCACCTATTTAACATAGCACATATTACACAGAGACTCGTTCCCTTTTATGAGCACTCTTTTAAACAGCAAAGACTCGTTCCCTTTTATGAGCACTTTACAACCACATAGCAGAGCATATATCACATTCTTCATCTACCTATTTAACATAACACATAGCAGAGTATGGCTTATTTTCTTTTACGGGGGTAGCAACACCCCCAACCCTCCTCCTTTCTCATCCAGGGCTTGGGACCGGCAATGGCGGAGTTTAAAAAAATAACATCATCATACTCTCATAAATGAATAAAGCATAATATCATTAGCATCAATAGTGGTGAGTGAGAATTTGTTTAAGAAATCGTGCAGTGAATAACCAGATGCACGACATGCTAGATATAGAAAACAGTAATGTCCACAAAATTGAGATAAATCACCTTGAATACGTCTATTATTCCATGTATAATACAGACAGTTTCGTTTTAAAAACCTTATATGATGTTGTATATAGGGAGGTATACCATAGCTATCGAAATACTCTCCCACACTCCTATTAGATATATAAACAGCAACCCAATGTTCACCAGGCTTATCACTAGAATCAGTGTTTATAATTATGGCAGCTGGAAATGTATGAATAAACAGAGGTAACTCATCAGCAGCATACACACCAATAAAATGATCTTTAGGCAAATTTTGTTGTAATGCTTCATAAAGCTCAATTGTATTTAACATTTTTCTTTAATTAATATATATTTTTCTCTGGAAATCAATTTCTAATTCTGAAGAGAATTCACCATAAATATTTGTTGTTACAGGAGATGGCAGTGCTTCTTTAAAATGAACCTCTAGGCGTACACTTCCTTGCCGTTGTGGACTAGTATGAAATCCAGCACTAGCACTAGAATCGGGAGTTAAATCAAACACCAGTAGAGTATAACCATTAGGATATTCGGCGAGTGAAATATTATTACCTTGATTAGAATAATAAATACCTGAACCTGTAAATAACGTGGAATATGCTTATATATATAGCTTATTATCTAAATCAGGTTGTAGGGGTTTGGAAGGTACAGGCGTTCCATCAACATACAGTGTAAAAAATGACATATTAAAATGCTGAAAATTGAACGGATTTGTCTGATAAGTACCATTAAAAGCAGTATTACTAACAAAACCAATAATAATACGTTTAGGCACTAGGCCTGAAAATAGATCTGGAAGTGTACTATCCATAATTCCTTGTGGCAGCGTTTCAGTCTTCACCTGCACTTTTGTTATAGGATATTTTACTCTAAATTTAGGATTCTGTAATACTTTATTCTGTGCTATTTTAACTGCCGGTGACACATCAACCTTTTTCACAAGCAATGTTGCATCTGTAATTACAACTTTTCCATCAGCATCTGCGACACCCATTAGACAAAATGTAGGTTTAGCTGGAATTAGTTTAATGCGCAGTTGTACTCCATTCAGTAAAAATTTCTCCTGATTAAATATATCAGCATGAATATAACCCAATAGTTCAAATGACTGACTTAAAGTAGTGAGAAGAAAACGTTGTTTAAATCCTACATTACTATCGGCCACACTGTCCATATGCCCTGCAGTATCTTTAAACCACATTGATGTTTGAAGATGCGTTGATTTAGCTTCAGCATTATAATTTAGTAGTTTTTCAATATACGATCGATATGGATATGTATGTGAAGAGTAGGAAATAAGTTGATTATTTAAATATAATTGCAATTCGCTGAACATTGCATTGAGAAAATCATTTACAGGGCCGATTTTCTTATCGGCAGAAGTTAAATTAGAACCATCTAATTTAGTAATTTTACCTTTAATATAAAACATTGTGTGCGGTAAGTCGATATAGTCATCCCCATGACCGGGGACAACAAATTCTATTAGTGCATTATCAGCTATCGAAGCCACAGGCTTATATGGAACTATTTTATTACCTATAATACTGGTTTGAGTGGGTAAACCAGCAAATAAATCTAATTCTGATTTCATACACTCACACTGCATTTTTCTCACTATTAATATTCACACATGGTAAAATTTATAATACCGTATTACGTTTGCGAAAATGGTGTGTATGCTGCTGATGAGTTACCTCTGTTTATTCATACATTTCCAGCTGCCATAATTATAAACACTGATTCTAGTGATAAGCCTGGTGAACATTGGGTTGCTGTTTATATATCTAATAGGAGTGTGGGAGAGTATTTCGATAGCTATGGTATACCTCCCTATATACAACATCATATAAGGTTTTTAAAACGAAACTGTCTGTATTATACATGGAATAATAGACGTATTCAAGGTGATTTATCTCAATTTTGTGGACATTACTGTTTTCTATATCTAGCATGTCGTGCATCTGGTTATTCACTGCACGATTTCTTAAACAAATTCTCACTCACCACTATTGATGCTAATGATATTATGCTTTATTCATTTATGAGAGTATGATGGTATTATTTTTTTAAACTCCGCCATTGCCGGTCCCAAGCCCTGGATGAGAAAAGAGGAGGGTTGGGGGTGTTGCTACCCCCGTAAAAGAAAATAAGCCATACTCTGCTATGTGTTATGTTAAATAGGTAGATGAAGAATGTGATATATGCTCTGCTATGTGGTTGTAAAGTGCTCATAAAAGGGAACGAGTCTTTGCTGTTTAAAAGAGTGCTCATAAAAGGGAACGAGTCTCTGTGTAATATGTGCTATGTTAAATAGGTGGATGAAGAATGTGATATCGATCTGCTATATGTTCGTAGTCTCTGTGTAATATCTGCTATGTTAAAAGTGCTCATAAAAGGGAACGGATCTTATGTGGCATGTGCGTGGACGGTGATCCGGCGCGGACCGTGCGCGTGGCTGGCCAATCAGCGTCAAGGGGGCGAGGTCCGACGCCAGCCAATCGGCGGGGGTCCGCTGCCAGCCAGTCAGCGCAGTACATAGGAGGTCGTAAAAGAGCGTGGCCGGGGGCGTGGCCGGCACCGACCAATCAGCGTCAAGGGGCGTGGCTGGAACCGACCAATCAGCGTCAAGGGGCGTGGCCTGCACCGACCAATCAGCGTCAAGGGGCGTGGCCAGCCAATCAGCGTCAAGGGGCGTGGCGGGGTCACGTGACCTGCGCCAGCCAATCAGCGTCGAGGGTTTGCGCATGCGCAGTAGGAAAAAAAAACCAAGTGTCCCCTATCTACTTCTGCTGGAAATTTTAAATACAAGATAGTATTCCTGAGACTTAAAAACTTATATTCCGGAAATCTATCCATAACCATGTTAGCTTTACTTAAATCTTATTAATGTTTATTGTACAGATAAAAAAATGACATAATATGACCATATCACCATGACAAACAGCATTATACTGTTCTTGTTTTCGTTTCTTTTCGTTTTCTTATTTTTTCTTTATCTAACCGAGCAGGATTACACAATCGGAAGGTACCTAAATTAAATGGTAGCGAACTCTGGGCTAAAACGCCAGGAATATCAACTTCCGAACCGATGTGTTGATTTCACTTTAGTAATCTGGAAAGCTGTCTGGTCGGAAATACTTTCCTTAAGCTGTATGGGCCAGGGAGTTTAGTTTAATGAAATATTTCTTAAAACATGCTACTACTAACTAACTCTATGCCCTATGGTATCCAGAGGTTCAATGGAACGTACACAAAAACTTTTCATTGACTTCTGTCCTTAGCCAATTGGATCCAGTTTCTTCTTTGTATTCCTATTTCTGCGAGATTCATTTTAATATTGTCATTCTATCTATGCCTAGGTCTTCCTAATGGTTGTTTACCGATTGGATTTCCAGTTAAAACTTTGAAAGTGTTCCTACTTTTTTTTCCAGTCTAGTTACATGACCTGCCCACCTGAGCCTCCTAGACTTGATGACTCTAATAATGTTTGGTAAACCGTAAATGATATAAATTACGTAGTTCCTCGTTATGAAGTTTCCGCTATTCCCTATTCCCGTTCCTCTTGTGTCTCAATATTCGTCTCAAGATTTTATTCTTAAATACTTTCAGCATAGGTTCTTCCTTCAGAGTAAGTGACTACTACTGCTACTACTACTATTACCATGGGCGGCGATTAGGGGGGGAACAAAAGGGAGCAGTTGCTACCCTCCCACTTTTTTGAAGTGACGCCCTAACTTATATAATTTCATTTGGAAATGTAAACAGGGTGTCCACACAATTTGGAGAAAAGATCTCTGACTTTTCCCTGACTTTCCATGACGAAACTTCCTGATTTCCCTGACCCCTGAATAACTTTAAAATTAGAAAAAAGAAAGAAACTCCAGCCTTCACACTTCCCATAGTTGACCTTGTTCTCTTCCGCTTCTGTTTCTTTCTTTTTTTCAATTTTCTTTCCAAAAGAATGTAAATTTACAAACATATGCATTAGGCCGATATTGATTAGGCCTATATATTACATAAAAAGTAAAGTTACAAACGAAAGTGTGCAGTATACAGAGTATTTAAGATATGAAAAAATACACATTATAAATACCAATTACACAGCATTATAATATTGCCTATAGTAATAAACAGTTCATACATGATTTTACTGATTATTAAAACAAAATAAAATAAAATACACACACACACATTATGTAACACATACTTTTGCTGGTGCAGTTGTTAAATGCAACCCATTTAGAAATGTGTTTTTATCCTTTCTCGCATAGTTTTCTTCTCATTGATCTGAATATCCTTCTTGTTGTCTCCACAGTTTAATTTTCTTCTCTTCTTCCTCCAGCTCCTTTGTTGTTGCCGAATCTTCCGTTTCTCTCTCCTCTTCTCGTCTCCAGCATTTATTTCTCTTTTCTTTTCCAAATATACCTGATATTGTCTCATTGAACTTCTCTCTTGTAATTATTAATCCTGATGATCCACCTTTTCTCATCACAGAATCATATACGGTGTATGATCCGTTGAGCCACCAGAGATTCTTCTTGTAAGTTCTCAGAATGAGAATTTTATTTATTGTGAGACCACTTTCAAAAAATGCATTTCCATGAAAGAAGATAAAACACAATTTCATAACTGACCGTAAGTCAACGAAGTTCTTCCCATTTCCGAAGACTAAGTAAAAAAACTCATCAAGTCCAATACCATCTCTGTCATTGGCTATGAATTCATTCGAATTTCCTTTAAATTCTTCAGTCTGAGCTTTCACTGTGAGCTGGAGATACTATTTCTTCGCGTTCTCAGCCACTTTTCCAGATATCCTCTTGGCACCATGCAATTCATCTAGAACAGCGTCTACCCTTTTGAGCAAATATACCAGGATGCAGTTAGGTGTGTTTCTCGCAGAAAATTAGTTTCTACAAATATATAAGAGAACACTGACTCCCTCAATATCATCATTGAGAACACCACATTTTGCATCCAGAAACAGTAAAGAAATCAACACTATTTCATAAATTCAGTAATTGAACAGTGGACCCAAATCGATTTTTCCCTGACTTTCCCTGACCAATCTGCCATTTCGCTGACTTCATCTGATACATTTTACTTCTTTGACCTTTCACTTACTTTCCAGAATGTGGACACCCTGGTAAAGGCTTGGTATGTATTACTGATTCATAAGGGGAAAAAATGGTGGTATATGATATTTGTCGTTGCGTGAGTACGTATTGATTATTTGTCTTTCCGTGGAGTTAAGAAAGCTACAGGAATTGGGTTTTAATTGCATATTTCTTTAAATGTCATAGCATATGCTTGCAGTACTTACTGTATTTCATTTTCTAAGAGTAAAAACATTCATTTAATGACATGTGTGGAATTAAAAGTATAAGTTGTTCATTAATTCTCAATTTCGATATAACTTCTGCAAAACAAGCGTCATTATTCATTACTATGATTAATATTATCCCTTCTATTTATTTGTTTTGCAAATTTATTAAATAATCTGATCACAAAATTTTCCAGACAGAATTTTAAGATGTTCATGAGCAGGAACTCAAATCTCTTCTTACACTTTCGTTGTTTAAGAGTCTAAAGGGCTAGTACCTACCTGTATTGCTCTTACGAATTTACTATTACTATTACTACTACTACTAAGTAGTAGAGAAGTAATAACAGTAGTAATAGTAGTAGCAATAGTAGTAGTAGTAGTAGTAGTAGTAGTAGTAGTAGTAGTAGTAGTAGTAGTAGTAGTAGTAGTAGTAGTAGTAGTAGTAGTAGTAGTAATACATCCAACTTTCCTTATGAAAAATCATGTCTATCATTATCGATATCTAACTTCAGAGAAAATGCTTCTGTATTTTATCTTTTGCCATCCATGCAATTGCATTCCCTCCCGTTCCTCTTTTTTTTTTTAAAAAAAAAAACAATGTATCTATCTCTCAAACGATCTTATTACGTTTAACGCTTATAAAAATCAAACGTAAATCGAAGACTACTCACTATAATTCATTTTACTACTACAACCACTGTCCAGCCCTGAAGTTATTACTTTTCTTTTTTCACCTTTTTTTTAATAATGGAGAAGAAAAAAGAGTGAAAAAAGTAACTTCGCATGAAGACAAAAGAATATGCTGTGGATTGTGGCGGAGTGAAAAAGATATTCTCCAGACACGTGATAGCATTTTACAGAGTTATATATTTTCACTTTTCAACGGCTGTACATGCGCTCTTGCTCTTCAAATACTTTCCACGCTTTCCAAAGTGAAAGAAAAAAAATAAAGGTTATAGCAATATCAGCTAAGACGTGAAAATGTATGTATCTAATAACAATGCAAGTTACCATTAACTGACCATTGTACCTTTAAGCATAAATTTCTAACGTTAAGAGTTACAGGTTATTACAGCCTGCCAGATGGCGCTAGTGTAACTGAAGAAGGCTTACATCATGTAATTTATTCCGACACAAAGTGTATTAGTAAGTAAAATTATGTATTATATGTAGACACTATAATTGGGAACTAACACGAAGTACATCCAGGCAGGCGTGCACCCATATTTTTTCGTTGGACCTGTGTTGTCCTGCAAGTAGTTTTTCACGCGCTACTCTAGCTGTTATTCCGCATTTTGTTCACGCGCTACCCTAGCCAACTGTTTGAACTTAGTCACAAGGGAACTGGTGAGGGTGTATTTACATCGAAGTTCCATTACCCGAGTGTGATGTAATTCACGTGGTATTATGGGAATCAGGGTGGAATAAAATTAGCCCTGCGGGTAGTGTTGTAAATAGAAAAAAAAACGGTTCGTATTTTTTCAGAAATGTACGTTTTTTTTTAAGAAAAAAAAACATTGCCTCTCGTTTTTTTTCTAAATTTCGTTTTTTTTTTCAAATAGTCATTTGTAATGCATCTTATGTCTATTTAAGTATGAAATATTTTTATGTAGTTGTAATCACCTTAAAATGCAACATAAATTAAACGCTAGATACTGATACGCTACAAATATTTTACAATTTATATGAATACCATACCTATTAACAATTCGGGTTTCAGCAGTTTTCATCAATATCAACTAAGAAATAAAAGTAGAAATGAAATTTTGTTTTTTCGTGAAAGCAGGCCTTTAATAAGCACGAAAATAATGTTACGAACAGTATAAAATTCCAATAACTTGTCTAAAGGTAAAAACTAATAATAATTTGCCTAAAGTATTTTTCTAAATGTCATATATAAATAATTTGTCGACTAGATATATATGATATGCAGAGCCGGCTCTACCATATATGCAGTGGCGTATTTACGATTTTGTTTCGGGAGGGGCTTTGCTAACTTTCGGGGGGGGGGGTTGCCTGAAAATGTGAAAATTCTGCAAGATATTTAATATACTTTACTATAGTAAGTACGATTTCGGGGGGGGATTAGTACGAAGCCCTCCTAAATACGCCATTGTATATATGCAACACGTGCATTTGCGTAGAACGGCAAGCTTGGATGGTCCGGCAAAATCTGTCATAAGTATATTATTTAAATTAAATATTTCTGGTTGGAAACAGACTTCATGATGATGGTAGTTACAATTACTAAGCTGACCTTCTATTTGAATACTACATTCATAAATTATGTTTAGGTTGCATTAGTTTAAGGTCACATGGACAATGCTAAAGCAAATGGTCTAATAAATCCAAGCACAAATTGCTTGATTGTTGTCAAATGCAAGAATTCAATTCTCGAATAGTAGTGAATATGTGTTCCATTTAGTAAATTATCACAGTTTTGATATGAAAGTAGTCTTGTTTTTGTCAGAAGCAAGTTCCTTATCATTGAAGATAGAAATGTTTTTTTTTTAATGTTAGAAGATGTAGAAGAAAAATCAAGAAATAAAGATAAAAGAGCTAGTTGCACTGGAATTGCAAACTGAAACATTGAGATTGAAGCTCGATAGTGAATTCTATAAAAAGGATTACCATCTTTCCTATGCAGGTGTGTTTGCTTTATCTTTCACTATCATAATAGATTATCATTTAAAGAAAAAAATAGATACAACGAAATTTCATTTTTAGTAAGTATTTAAGCCTTTCTGAGTGCGACTGCACTTACCCTCACCTTTGTTGTTCATGCTGGAGTAGCATACTTAAAATAATGACTTCTAAGATTTATTCTTTCTGGAGAAAGGGGAAGGCGGCAAATTATGCCATTGCACGAGGCGACAAATTGACTAGGATCTGAATATAGGATGACTCAATTTGAAGTAATGCAGGGTGTTTCAAAATTAATATTAGGTTTTTGACACTTTGTAGTATCTATTACAATTAACTTACAATTCTAAATATTATATCAAATGAAAGAGCAACTCAAACAGTTTTGTACGCACGCATGTGCATACGTTGTTTCTTCTGGCTGCCGTTAGAAAGAGCAAGTAGCAAAGATGGAGACTAGAGAGCAGAAAGCTTTTTGTGTTTTAATAAAGACTGAACCTGTACAGTGCAACCGTCTGTGTGAAGAATATTAAGGAGACGCTTGCTACTACGTCTTTATTGTTTACAGTTGCTACAGGTCTAAAACCTAAACTACGGTTTACGTGCCAATTTCGCAAGTGAAATATTGCTGCATAACAATGAAGATTTTCTGGATCGTGTCGTCTACAGTGATAAATCGACGTTTCACCTAAGAGCTAATGTGAACACTCATAATGTTTGCATCTGGCCGTCAGCAAATCCTCAGAAGTTGGTAAAATTGAAACGAAACTCCCCTAAATTGAATGTGTTTTGTGCCATATGGCGGAAAGTTTATGGGCCTTTCTCGCCTATCGACTAGATGTGTGCCGTGTGATGAATGAATCTCACATTGAACACTTGTAGCAAAGACTGTTTGAGGTGCTCTTTTACTTCATGCATTGCTTATAATTGTACCTAAAATGTAATAAGTACTACAAAGACTTAAAACCCCAAAATTTATTTTGAAACACCCTACATTTCTCACCAAGTGTTGGAACTAAGATGTAAAAAGGAGAAAAAATTTGCCTTATAAAGTTATTGTTTACAACGATATTATTATTAGTCGAGACTATAACTACAACAACAACACGAGTTAGTAGTCAAAAAAATGTAATCAAGTGTATACTCGGTGGTCAAGGTGGCTAAAGTGGCACACACAGGTGTGTCACTTGTTTAATCCGCTCCAGTGTGGACACTAATTAAGATATCGGGATATTATTCTTGCAAAATGTGGTTGGACTATAGTTTATCATATTAATTTCTTTTTTCTTCTGGTGTCGATTTTCACCCCAGTAAAAAATTCGAGAATTTTCTAATTTCGAATTTCCTTTACTTTTTTTTCCCTGTAGCTTCCTTCGTTGTACAAAGACATCCTTAAGACTTGCCAGGTAGATACCTCGGATGGATACCTAACTGTTGACATTAATTGGACGGACCTGCGCGTAGTGTTGCCAATTAGGGAATTTAAAATTCTCCTATATTTGGGCAAAAAATTAGAAATTTTTGTTTATAAATCCGTAGCTATACGTCCGAGTGCAAGTCAACTTACGCCAATCGAACATTTGTCCTTACTTAACAAACGAAAGTACAGATCGTTACAATGGGGTAATTAGGGGACGCACGTAAAATTCGTATTTAGGTTCTAGCCCTTGATTTTTCTAGTTTTTCCTTGCTTTTCTCTTTACCGTAATATATTTTTGATAATTAGAAGCTTTGTTCCTTAAATATCGCCATAATACTTGTAGGATATATTTAGTGGGGTACCAATGTTTAATTTAAGATAGTTTGCGTCTGTCTGGTTGCAGTGTTGCCAGCTACAGAATATTTTAATTCCAGATTTTAGGGGGTAATTTTGGAAAAATTATATGTTTTGTCTCTATTGTTTCCCTCTTGTTGGCTATATCCGAACAAACGTACCAGTATCTGGAGGTCTCGTGTTTGCTCTACACAATGCACTATAGAAAGTTTCAATAGGATAATTAGGGGAAGTACAGTTGAGGTTTATAGTGGACCTTGTTCTCTAATTGAAAAGATAACTGATTTTTTTAAGGTAGAATTAGATATTTGTTATTGACATGCTTACTTTATTAGATATCGTCACAAAACTTGTAGTATATATTAGAGGAATACCAAAGCTTATTTTAAGATAGTTTGTGTGTGTCTGATAGTAGTGTTGCTAGCTACAAAAAAATTTAATTCCAGATTTTAGAGGCAAATTTTGGGAAAAATTCCCTTTTTTATTTCTATTATTTCCTTCTTGTTGGCTACATTCAAACAAATGTACCAGTGTCTAACAGCCTCATCCTTATCCTACACAGCGCATCATAAAATGTTTCACTAGAATAAATAGGGGAAGTACAGTTGAGGTTTATAATAAACCATGTTCTGGAAATTGTAAGAAAATGGTGAATTTCTGAGGTAGAATGAGATTTTTTTTTAATTTCATGTTTACTTTGTTATATATCGCCATGATACTTGTAGGATATATTCTTCGAGTACTACGGTTTATTTTCAGATACCTTTCGTCTGTCTGATGGCAGCGTTTCCAGCCAAAACAATTGATTCCCGCTATTAGGTGAAACATTTCCCTTTTCCCCTCTATTATTACCCTCTTACTGGCTACATTGAAACAAACGTACCACTACCTAAAAGCTTCCTCTTTGCTCTACAGAACGCACCATAAAAAGTTTCAGGATAATTAGAGAAGCTGTACCCCGGCATATTTGATTTTTGCCTCTGAGGCGTAAAAAGTGTCAAAATTTCATGTGTATGACAGAATTTTTTCTTTCCCTCTTTGAATGGAAGCCAGCGACTTCAGGATTTCACTGTACCTTGTCAACACACCAAAGATTTGTTTAGGTGACTTGAACCCATATAGCAGCAGTAGTGCTAGATACAAAAAAATTTTGAAATTCGGTTAGGGATTTTTTTGTAAATTTTCACCCCTACATTTCCCTCAATAATTTCCCACCGGTTGGAACACTGCAATGCAACTTACACCAAAAAATAGCCACATCCATTTTCTTAAAAACAAGGCCTTAACCATATCAATCGAATGTATAGTTTTTGAGCAATAAGTCACTCACTGGAAATGTAGGAAAACGCCAAAAATGACCTGGGACCGAGAGGAATAATCACACAATTTTGCTCTTATAGGTTCAAAGAAACAAACGATTTGTAAGTTACGAGGGCTTCGACTCAAGTTCTGTTGATTATTTCAATAATCTGCAACATAAATCAATAAATAATAGTTGCCAGAAAAAAAAACAGATTTTTGAAAAAAAAAACATGAAAAAGAACGATGTTTTTTATTGAAAAAAAACTTCACAGAAAAAAAAAAACGTTTTTTTACAACACTACCTGCGGGGCTTCTAACACCCTTCGCTCGCTGATGCTCGCTCAGCTATGTTTCGTGACGCGAGTAAATCATTTTTTATGTATTATATATTACGTACAAAGGTAATGATAAAACTGTTATGAAAATTAAAAAGCTTTCTTTGAGTCTCTTTTTTGTTGTTGAAATAAAGATCAACCGATCATACCTCAGTTTCCTGAGCAACACGAGTTTTCTCGTATACAAGGCTTCTTTGACTCACTAAATTCAACAGGGATACGAACACATACATATCCAGGACAGGTAAAATTCCAAAGGTTCTCCTACCGGAAATCGAACCCGAGAACCCATACACCAAACGCGCACGTGCTAGCCACTAGTCCAGCCGGGAGGGCTAGTTTGAACCCACACTAAAAACGATTTTCGTTACTAATCAGTGTGCTAGCATACTTGGCTACGAGGACCGACAGCAGTTGGCCTTTTATGTGCTATTTATGCTACGTGGCGAGAAACTGATAACTTCAACCAATTAGAACCATGTATTTAACTCCTATGGATAGGATCGAGCGTGATAAAGAAAGGAAGGTGTAAAAGCAAATCTTTAGGTTACATCGATCATTTCTCTATTAAACAAATACATTTATGTTAAGATAGTGTACAAATGTTAGTCAAGTTACGAAGGTTTCGGAAGGAGGGGGGGGGTCCGGACCTGGTAGACCACCCTGTGGATACGCCCCTGGTTTGATATTTGATTACAGACATAGTTCTATCTGATACATTATGTATCTGAACGGAGAGTGTTAATGAGACTTAATGCGTGTAGTTTAGTATTGAAAAAGTATTAGAAATGATAGGGGAAGAATAGTATTGAAGCATATTTCGAAACGATGAGGTAGGATGATTGGAAATATTATGAGATATAGAAGAATCACGCTAGTAGCTATGGAGGGAATTATAAAAGGAAAAATACCTAAAGCAAGGCCAGTATTGAAATGTACGGATCAAATAATAAAAGATACAGCGAAGAAAGGGTATAAAGAAACGAAAAGTCTGGCTCAGGATAGGGAAGGATGGGAAACTGAGTCAAGCCAATCACGAGATTGTTGACCGGACAGAGACAGAATGAGTATAGTTATTGTTTACTATAGTTATTATAAGCCATTACTTTTGGCTTAGACAGAATGGAAGAAAGTAGGAACGCTTTCAACGTTTTAACTGGAAATCCAAACGGAAAACGTCCATTAGCAAGACCTAGGCGCAGATGGGAAGACAACAGGCCCGTATCCAGGGTGGTCTAGGGGGGCCGGGACCCTCTAAAATTTTGCTGGTCTCCTTAAAATTTTCACGGTAGGCTTGCAAATGAACTATAATATGGTTGGATCGGGTCCCCTTAACTTCAGCCGGCCTCTCGTACATTTTTGAGCTGGCTATCGGCCTGGAAGACAATATTAAGATAGATCTCGTATAGGGTTGCCATTCATCCCGAAATATCCGGGACCATCACGGAATCGAGATCTGCGTCCCGGTGTCCTGAAAGTATTTCTCGGGATGTTTAAATGCCCCGGATTTCAGCGAAGAAGAAACAAAGGGAATATTACAGTTTGCTTTTTTTTTCACAGGATTAGGTATAGAATTATCTTCAAATTCTAAGTATGGCAATTCAAACGTTGAAGAAAACTTGAATACATAAAACATAGATTTAATTAAGTTTACGATTTAACTATTTTGACACTAAACGTAGCATTTATTTCATTGGGCCAGGGACAAAAGATTTTACTGATCAATCTTATTATTGTCTTATTTCAATCTGTATCTTGCTTTTGAAATATTTTAATCAATAATCACTGACCAATATTTTTGGTAATTTTTCGCTGACCATTCAAGAAGAAAACTATATTGTTTTAATTAGTAAAACTGAACAGACAGCAATGGAAAAGTGTTTCTTTTTTCTTTTCTTTTCTTTTCTTTTCTTTCTTTCTTTCTTTTTTTTTTTGAAAATAAAAGAAGAAGTGGGGTAGAAGAAGATTTACTAAAATGACTAAAAATGTGATTACCTATAAAACAAATCTATTCAATGGAAGAAAGTAAATTAGTATATAACATTTCTTTTCATTTTAAACACTTCAAAGATTCTTGTAACTTAGTAGCGTCCAGGATTTTCATTTTTGAAATATGGCAACCCTAATCTCGGAGAAATAGAAATACAAAGTAGAAGCTGGATCCAGTTGGCTAAAGACAGAAGTCAGGGGTGGATCCAGGACGGACTTCTGGGGGGAGCGGTGGGTGGTAATACTGCTACTTAGAGCTACTTTTAAGAGCTGCAAACTCTGGGATGAGTTTAATTTATATGTAAAGTAAGAAAGTTCCCTCTTCTGGGGGGCAATCGCCCCGATCGCCCCCTCTGAATCCGCTCCTGACAGAAGTCAGTGGAGAGCTTTTGTGAAAGCAGCATTGAACCTCTGGGTTTCATAGGCCATAAAGTTAGTTAGTTAGTATTAAAAATCACGTAACACTAAACGAGTATTTGAGATCTACGATTTGGGTGAACTAGTCTTGCAAAGGAGACTCCAGCAATTTCTTGTCTCACTTGAAAAAACAGACCAGAGTCGAGGTGATAAGTACAGATACGATAAATTCGAGACTAAACGAGAATCGTAAGGGTGCTCGTCTCAATTACAAGATGAGAAATTTATCATCTCGCGGGAAACACCAGTTGCAATGCATGTAGTTTCGGGACTTCGACTTCCTCCCGTTCTTCGCGCATTGTTCATTAATATTTTTTTTGTCTTTTGAAGTAAGAAATTTAGACGAACTTGTCACTTCTCGTTAACTTTGTTTCGCATTTCAAATTGTTAAAGAAGATCAAAGGGGAAAACTTTATAATTAGTGTTAATGGTTACCATAGTATCAGATAAGCTACTTAGAAACAATTTTGTAACTGTCGATAAGAACTCAGGACAACAACAAACAATAGTTGTTCTTTGTTTGTCACAATTCACTCCCAGAATCTGCGAAGAAACAAAATAAGAAGGGATAAAAACTGCAACAAAATGGTGAAAGAATGAGGAGACACAAAGCTGATTGGTTCTCCGAACTTTTGCACTATGATTTTTTTTTTCAGAAGTATTGGAATTGTTTTTAGCAAAAGTTCCTTCACTATACACAGTACTTATTATTTTATTTTGTTTTCTCCGGTGTCTTACAGCTTCTTTTATTTTTATCCAATCCTCTTTCGTTAAATGTGTTTCTTCACGAAAATTTTTTCCGGGGCATGAGCACGAGAATTAATTTCACGAGTTTTCAGGTCTTAAGGTTAATCAAAGTTTCTGTCCTTCCCTCTCCTTTTTTTGCCCTTTACCCCTCAACCACTTCGTGTTCCGTTTCTGTGAGATGAAACAAGGTTGTTTGTTGGAGATCGTTGGGGAGGGGGTTAGGGGAAGGAGACGTGAAAATCTAGAATGATTTAATGGCGGGAGCATCCTCTTTTTACCCCCTCTTGTCTCCCGTTTCTTCCTTCCTTGGCCTCTTCTTTTTAGGTTTTGCAAACTCCCGTGACTACGAGAGAAAAATCGTGTAACAACACGTGCCAAGATTTCAGCGTGTGTGGAGATAAGATGCTGCTGATCCGCTTACGAGATAGGGAGATACATCCTCTGCTCCTTCATCACCTTGATGAAGTTTCTTTCTTCCTCTTGGGAAAAATAATAAAAAAGGGTAGAGTCCATCGAGAAAATGGAATTTTTAAAATTAAGTCCCCGATCCACTTTGTATTCCCCTAACTACTTCAGCTTCATACGTATAATCTTTCTGAAACAACACGGAAGTGAGATGCTAATGGCATTACAAGATGTTTTTAGCGGGTTTGTATGCATCACACTTCAAGAGGGGGGGGAGAATGAAAGAGAAAGTATAGCGCTATAAATAAATTTAGTATACTCATCTTCAACTTGAAAGACCCGGGTTTGATTCATACTGGAGTTTCCTTGTGGCTATTGCTGAGCATATGTGCCTTCATGCAGGAGGCCCGAGTTCGGACCTCACGTTAAGCTGTAGGTTAGGCTGATGTTTTAATGTTGGTCCTACTCCCAAATTTGATTAGGAAAATTAATTGACACAATAGAAGACGAACCCGGGTGTGCCTTTTAACAATTTCGTACGAAACCGCTACGCTATAATTCTTTCATGTATGGCAATCAAATTCTGTACTATTAGTTACGTAAGACACGCGTTTGCTAAATATATTTTATTTTAAAATACATGTATCTCGAAACCTAATTAATATTCCTGCAAGGTTTTTGATACAATTTAATGAATTACAAAATAACGTTTGACATATTTCTTATTCCTAGGTTGCGAAGCAACATTGAAACCTCAGCCTCAACCTAATCAAAGTTTCGGGACATTTTTTCTGTTGAGGAAGGCATATTTGAGCTATCTCTGAGTTGAAGAAGGAAATAATGAGAAACTCAACTGTTCATACAGTCCTTGGTATCTGGATTAGTCTTTCATGAAAGGTTTTCAACTAGCTAACAGTTCTTGTGTAACGTCAAACAAGTGATCGGTGTAGGTAAGTGGTTACCGTATTAGATTTCTATCCAGGCGTCCCGGGTTCGAATTCCCGCTACGATAGCAGTGCTAATAGCAACACTTTCTGAAACTTTCTGCCGTCATGTTTCCGTTTGAGCCTTAAAAGAAAGCGGAGGTCTGCAAAAGCAATAGTTTAACCCTTTATTGAGCAGTGTTGCTCTGAAGCAACATCACATTCTATTGCGCTATACGCACGAATTATAACTTCAGTGATCATTTAATTGGCATTATTGCTTTCATACAATATTCATATATATGATTTGCGAGTCAAGAAGCCTTATATCCTACGTTCCGCGAAAGTTCTTTTTTATTTTTTTATTTGTGTTTTTTTGCTCTGTAGGAAAATATTTCAACGAAGCTGTTGGTAATTACTGAAAGTGTTTTAATGATATTTGACCATAATAGGGCAATGCTGCTCAGTAGCCACACATAAGACCTATTTTATGGCAATGTCGCTTCGAAATAAACACCCTATATTTTGTAATCAACGTACAAAAATACTTTAAAAATTACGAAATTATTATGAGGAAGACATGGTTCAACCATAAAAGAAACTACATGTTTTAATGGCAATGCTTGTCAATTAAAGGGTTAAGTCAATTTTCTGAAGTTTGAAGGAAAATAATTCAGCAAGTAATTATTCACACTAAAGATGCCTAAAGGCATTAAAAGAATACAGATTTAATTCAAATGTACTGGTAGTTTTAGGTGCACTTCTAGTAAAAAAAAATTCTGGATCTGGTCCTACTCGGTTTAATATGTGGATTTCTTCCTGTGGAGAAGGAAAGAGATATGTGGATGACGGGAATGATGGGGAATTAGAGCAGGTCCATGAATGGAGACAACGATTTACAAACTTATTTCTTTCAATTGTTTCAAATTTGACATTTTCATTTAATTTCAACCATTTTTTCTTCATATATCATCAGTATTTTTTTCTTTCTTCTCACATTCAGTTTATAGTGAAATAATCCATGATACACACAACAAATTATAACGCCATTGACATATAGCACTCACTCATTGAACAACACGCTCCAAACATAGAGATTAACCTTAAAAATTGAGAAATTTTCCGTGCATCAACTACAAAGTAAGTCTCCACAGCCTTACCAACTATTGAAATGTTATGGGTAAGTTGGGTTGCATCTATACAGGCGTTTTTGTTACCAGCAAAAGCAATGTAGTTATAGCAGATAGGGTGGATTACTTTTGCTGGTGACTGTACAATGTATACTGAATGTGGATAAAATTACAATCGCATGGGATCATGATATTCTGGGTGTTTTGAATTCTTTCTACAAATGCATTTTGCCTAATAATGATCAGAAAGTAACAGTTTTAAGTCAGACTAATACATAATATTTTTACTCAGTATTATAAGCTTGTGTACACGTGTGTATCTTGGCAAAGAAAATTTGATTGCAACCTTATCGAGAACGTGCGAAACATTGTTATGCAAATAACACGTAATTTCTTGTTATTTGTTATTATTATTTGTAAATTGCAAAATACAATCGAAGCAATCAAAAGGGAAACAATCAGACCCTGTTTTTATCGACAGGCAGATGTAAGGAGAAAGTTGAATGGAATTCAATTGTAACCTTTCTCTTACAATGTTAAGAGTGGACGTATGATGTCATGGCAGACAAGAAAAATTAAACCTTCACTTGAATGCATCTGGTTAGGATTTCATGTTAAAATTGAAGGTTTTTCTTAAGTTTCATGAACTCATTAGATAAACCTTTATTAAACAGGGTATCCACAATCTCTAGTGATTTTGCACGTTTCTTTATTACTAATACACTGTATGATATAACTAAATGTAGTTAAGCACAAAGTTCATAGTTTATTATTATTATTATTATTATTATTATTATTATTATTATTATTATTATTATTATTATTATTATTATTATTATTATTATTATTTTCTGTCTTTAGGCAGGTCCTGGAACTAATTTTGGTGTTTCTTTTTTTAAAAAAAAGTAGGTTTGAGCCTGGAAATGTTTCTTCCACGTTTCTCCATCTTCAGCTTTTTCTTTTAACTCGTAATATTTTCTTCTATTTATCAAATCATCGATCAGTTGTGATCTTCTTCTTATTATTCCTAGTTTTCCTTCCTTCTTTTTTCTATGGTGGTATAAAAAAAGACAATTTCTTCGCAAGATGTGTCCAATCCAATTTCCCTTCTATACTTTAAAACCCCGAAATTATTGTAAATGTTTATAAAATGTGTGTAAACAATTTAAGAATGCTTTAAATATTATATATGAACTGTCCAAATTAAATAATTTAAGTCAAGGTTGTTTCCAAAGTCTAATCTGGTTTATTAAAGTCAAAACTTACTTTATACTATCAAACATACACGTGGATCTTCCTAGGGATGCGCACGAGACGAGTCGAGACAGGATTTTCCTGACAAAATTCGAGTCGAGACATGGCTCTTCCAATAGAGAAATATACATTTTTCGATTCAAGACATCACTTTTACAGCACATTTTCGAGACGAGACAGCCACAAATCTTGTCTTGTGCGCATTCCTAGATCTTCCAGACAAGATAAATAAACAAATAAATAAAAGGCATTGTATTCCGCAGTTAGTTATATTTAAAAAAAAAAACGCATCTGCGTTCACTCAACACACTTCAAGTTTAGACTTCAGCTCTAGATACGTCATTCGTCTATAAATGACAAAAATAAAAAAGGAGGCAAAGCTTTCAAGGTTTTAGTTTCAAATTCTTTGTTTCTTATCTCAAGCACAGTCTTTATACACATTATAGGGCCCACTCACGGTCCACGGTTTGCGCAAACATCATGTTTGTGCAAACATCGTGTTTGCGCAAACACTCGGCCACACACGATACAACTGTTTGCACAAACTTCAGTTCAATTTTGAGTTTAATCGCGTAAGCATGTCCACTGAAGCAGCTTGTTTAGCGATAGTAATTGCTTGTGCTTTGGAAGCGGAAATATCCGCGAAACCAAAAAGAAAGAAGAGGGTGTGGATGAAAGAGTGGTTGATTATGACACATACATTGGCAACATTATTCACAATGTAGATGTAGGCCTGCTATTCCAGCAAACTCAAGAATTTTGACTGTGCATCCTAGAAGTATATATAGCAACTAAATTACTTACATGTTAACTTTTCCAGTGAAAATGCTAAACACTTGTCTTCAACACTACTTTCACTATCATCTATGTCAGTTAATATTTCGTTTTTGTCTGAATGTGACTCTTGTAAATTTATTTTTATGGGTTCCAAAAACTGTAAGCACAAAAAATAATTTTTCTAGCTTGACTTCGTAGCACTTGAAAGAAAAAGAAAAAAAGGAAGACAGAAAATAAAACTTCTGCTGTACTCGGTATGCTTAAAGATATTGTCAACTATAATTTTGGAGAATAAACGAACTACCACGAAAGAAAGCAACGAGACACTGATGAATTCTACACTAGCCCCTTTCTTTCCTTCTCCGTTTTCATAACAAGTAGCACCCTTGTTCTTCGTGTAGGTGCCACGAAAGTAATCCATCTGATTCCTAAGCAACTCGATATGCTCGAGTTTGTTTTGGGTTACGATAATTTATGACACCATTCAGACGCCTGATGCTTTTGATTCCCTTATAGAGGAGAAAAAAGGGTGTTAAAAGTCGCACATAAGGCAGTGGAACGTGAAAGAAAAAAAGAAACAGAAAACATACTGCGTTCCTTCTGTCGAATAAGAAAGGATCTATCTTGAAGTAAATTTCAAAACAAATTACAAACGTCCCATGCTTTATTCTTACGATGATGGCAAAGATTGCAAAGGTATGTAGCCACGGGGGAAAAGGGGGCTCTGTCTTTCCGAACTATTTCCAGCTCCAAAATGAGGTTCGTCTGGTATATGTTTAATAAACTTATTTAACAGTTAATGCAAATGAAGGACTTTATAATAAAATATGATTTTTTTTTTAAAAAAATCAATCATCATCAATACGGTTTCTATACCTAATTGAATCAACTAAAATTAATCATATGCTTTATATTCTCATTTCCCTAACTGGGTGCACTGTGAACTCACTACTATATTATTGCATAATAATATCGGAGTTAATATTTTTTCGTTTCCCCCCCCCCTCTTTAGTATTTTAACCTACATAAACACAAAGTCAGATAAACAGACTGCTATAAACAGCATTTATTTTCTTATGAATAGCTTATTGATTCATCTTTTACACTCCGGTTTTTAACTTTAGTACTGTCACGATCCATCTTTTGATAAGGAAGCATTGTGAAAATATAATATGTGCACAGTATGTATGTATGTATGGTAAGTTAAAATGCTTTCATGTTGTGAAAGAAGTAATTTGTTCTGCTTTTAATATGTGAAAAGCTTGCCTCCCCCTGAAAGTAATGTTCTCCTAGAACAACTTGCTGGCTACACCCCTGATTATCCTGTAATAAAAGTTGTAAGTTCTATTTGCAAATCGAAAAAAAAAAAAAAATCCACTGGAAATTAGACGCGGGACTCAACGCTCGTTTCACTAATTGTTTTATATGGAAACCTTTCAAAGCGTGTATCATGACAACCAGTTGACATAGAAAGATGTAGTTTTCACGTGTGTGTTCGTAATTCTTTTCTCTACTTCCCAAAGTGAGCAGTTAATGTGCTAGTACAATATTTCTAAGTAGCGCCTGTGATATTGTCAAGATTCGCAGTAGCGCGAGAAGACAGCGTGCAGAACTGCTTGTCGCGAACTGTCAACACCGCTCAATGCCAATTGGACGCCGTGTGAAGCCAACACAAGGCCCATATCGTTTCTCATCTGAAATCTGCAATAACTTCTCATATGCCGCATTTTTCAAATTCCTGTTTTTATAATCTTCACTCTTTACCTTCCACAGTTCAGGTAAATTTCGATAAAGGTCAATAAATTATCGACAGAATTTTTGATTCCTATTCATTGACGCCATAGCGCAAGAAATAAGCGTCTGTACACTAGGCTTCCTACTCGGAAATAAAGCTCGTGTTTGCACAAACATGCCCATACACGGTCCACGTGTTTGCGCAAACATCATGTTCGTGTAAACAATTTTCGAACGAGTTCGATGTGGAAAATGTTTGCACAAACGTTTGCGCAAACAGTTCATACATCGCCACACACGGTCAAACTGTTTGCACAAACAGCCTTGTTTGCGCAAACCATGGACCGTGAGTGGGCCTCTTTACGAAAACAAGTTATAAAATTGAAACCTCTTTATCACTCAATTATGTTTTCTCTTCTTTATTATTCATGTTCCTCTTCTGTCATATGACCTAATGAGAATGAGGATACCTGTCATTGGTTTCTTGTAGTAATTGTAGTAAGATAGCGCTTGGTTTTATTTACAAATAAGAACAACGTGTTAGTGTTTACAAATATAGCATCCTCAAATTGTATAAAACGTATAATTAGAAATGTGTACAAGCGTAGGTATTTTTATTATTGTCATGAGCAGTACTTCAAATATTCCAACTTTGAGGTTTGGGGGCCGCGGTGGCTCAGTGGTAGAGCGTTCACCTCTGGTGCTTGGGGTCCCGGGTTCGATCCCAGCCCCCGCTAAGTGAACTTTGTGGTGGACAAACACCGTGTGAGTGGGTTTTCTCGGGGTTCTCCCGTTTCCTCCCACTTTCTTCATTGCACCATTTCATTCATTACTCATCATCACCGTCTTCTTTAGTCTAACCGGCATAACCGTGGGACGTAAAACTCAAAGATTTCATTTCATTTTTTTTCAACTTTGAGGTCATTTTTCTCCTAATCCCATGAACGGAAATGTTTACCAATAGTTCTATTATATTCAAAACCCGTAAATTATGTGTAGTATAAAAATTTCAATTAGAAACGTACCCAAGAGTGGGCAACTTTTACTATTATCATAAGCGGCACTTCAAAGATGCCAACTTCGAGCTTTTTTTTTTTTCGTGATCCCACGGACAGGTATTTTTAAAAAATAGCTTTATTGTATTAAACATCCGCAAATTAGTATAAAAAGAATAAAAGAATAATTAGAAATTTAGCCAAGTTTAGGTAACACCTGACATGATCGTTACTTCTATTTCAAATACTAGCGTCAATTATCCGCTTCACTGGGCTAAAATAAGGAACATTAATAATAATGCTCCATTAGTCAGTCACTTTTTACAATTACTAAAGCGTTCTCCGATATCGGTCATTTTCGATCATTTTTATATATCTATCCCCTCCATCTTCCCAAGTTGCGGGGCTGATTTTGAATTTAAACGGCATCGGAAGTGTCACTGTTGATCTCAGCGACCTCAAAAACTATGGATTCGACACTAACATTGGTCATTTTCGATCATATATATATATCCCTCACTCTTTCCTAAATTGTAAAGTCAAATAATCAAAACCATACCGGGCCCGAACCTCATCTATGTGGCAAATTTGAACGAGATCGGTCTCGTGGTTCAGGACTTAGTAGGATATATATATACAAATGGTGATCAGAAAAATGGAGACACCTGTAGTTGGAAACACATCAGATGTATGGGTTGGCAGTGGTGTCGTGGCGCCCTCAGCGCCGGACCGCTGGTGGTGGTGTGTTAGGTCGGTCTCCATACTACGTCAGGCGCAGTGGAACAGCAGTGTCCACTGGCTGCAGCAGACGGATTTAGTGTAAAATGGGAGACCTCTCAGATTTTCAAAGAGGGCAAATTGTTGGTGCACGGTTATGTGGAGTGAGTGTGACGGCAGTGGCTACTGTGTTAGGTGTTTCGCGTGGGACAGTGTCGAAGGTGATGACGGCCTACACAACACACGGGAAAACCATATCGGGGAAGCGGAACAGTGCGCGGAAGAAAATCATGACTGTCAGGTCACGCCGGGTATTAAAGCACATTGTCAAGCAGAACCGTCGTGCCACTGCAAAGCAAGTGACGGAGGAACTCAATCAGCACCTTCCCCCATCCTGTTTCGACAATCACAGTCCGCCGCGAATTACATGACATGAACTTAGGGGTCGTGTTGCACGGGCCAAACCGTTCATCAGGGACCATAACGCTTTCGCACGCCGCAAATGGTGCCGCGACCATGCAACTTGGACCGTTGAGGACTGGAAACGTGTGATATGGTCGGATGAGTCATCCTTCACCCTATTCCCAACCCGGGCCGTGTTTATGTATGGAGAACGCCCAAAGAAGCTTATGATCTGCAGTGTCTCCGCCCAACTGTGAAACATGGCGGCGGCTCGGTGATGCTGTGGGCCGCCATATCATGGTTTTCATTGGGTCCTGTGGTCACACTTAGCGGACGAATCACTGCCAACGATTATGTCGCAATTTTAGGAGACCACTTGCATCCTATGGTCCGAATGTTGTTCCCGGACAATAACGCCATCTTCCAGGATGATAACGCACCCATTCAGCCAGCTGGCATTATTGCAGCGTGGTTTGAGGAACATCGGGATGAAGTTCAACACCTCCCCTGGCCCGCCCAATCCCCAGATCTCAACATAATTGAGCATCTGTGGTCCGTCTTGGAAACACGACTCCAGCGACGATTTCCACCTCCATCCTCTCTCACAGAACTGGCCGATGCCCTGCACGAGAAATGGTGTAAAATTCCATTTGCTACCATTCACGACCTCTATGCCTCCATCCCAGGTCGCATCAAGGCTGTTCTGAAGGCGAAAGGTGGCCCGACACCATATTAATCTGGTAAGTTGCAATTTCGTTCAGGTGTTTCCATTTTTCTGATCACCATCTTGTATATCCTCTGTCCCCGTCTCCTAAGTTGCATCGTCAAAGTGAAATGATAAAAACCATTTCAGGCCCGAAGTCTATGTTGAAAATTTGATGATGATCGGTCGTGTGGCTCATGAGGTATGAAGTCACAAATATGGTGACGTCACTTTCATTTTTATTTACATAGAAGATTTAACATGTAAGCACCTTCATTGGGAATACGAGGCGCATCCAGAAAGTAAGTTTTCCACGCGTCCCATAGCTAGGAAACCGTTTGTTGCGCAAAGCGACTGCATGTACGTGAGAGAGTAAGGTCCTAACATGGCACATGCGCCAGCGGAACTTCCCTAGTTTTCTCAGTAGCATCGTGGCAATGGTTGAAAATGGATGTTCCTATTCCAGCTCCCGCCGCATGTGAAGTGCGAGCAGTGGTAAAGTTTTTGAATGTACAGGGCATGGCACCGATTGAAATCCATCGTCAGCTGTTCAAAATGCAAAAGAATGTCAATGCTGACCCTTTGCACCTTGCTTTTTTGCTCTAGGGTCAGTTGCTTCAACACAAAACTTCTTGATCAACAGGCACTCCTTAACAGTGGTGTGCAATAAGTAGCGGAAAATCTGCAGGAACTGCTTGCTCATGCCGTTAGGCCCATGGACCTGGCACAGCTGACGATGGATTTCGATTGGTGCTATGCCCTGTGCACTAAAAAAAAATATCATTTAGACACTTTACACGGGGCGGGAGCTGGAATAGGAACGTCCATTTTCAACCCTGCCACGACGCTACTGAGAAAACTAGGGAAGTTCCACTGGCGCGTGTGCCATGTTAGGACCTTATTCTCTCACGTACAGGCAGTCGCTTCTCGCAACATACGGTTTCCTAGCTATGGGACGCGTGGGAAACTTACTTTCTGAATGCGCCTCGTACTTTCTTGCCTTACTGAAAACCATATTGAAATATGCTCTCGATATAGTCGCAAACATCCTTACTCATTGTCAGATACATACAAATCAAACTTAGGATTACAAGTTGTTTGCTACGACTCGATTTTGGTGTTTGCCACGGTATTGTTCTCTTTGATTTATCTTATATCATAATCGTGAAGATTTATAGAAAATCCACTCATAAACTGAGGGTTGCCAGATGATTATTATAACAATCAGATCTATTATATTTATAAACGGAATACGTACAATACATACGGTCCCAAACACGTTTACTGCTTCTATTCCGTAACTATAGTTTTGAGTATTCATTCGACATTTCTCTCCAAAGGCATTTTAGGATTATTTTAGTTTATTTTCAAAATATAAATTATATCTGAATGTTCCATTTCATACCATCTGACTTTGACCGTTACCTATTTTAGTGGATTTATGTTTTTGCTCGTTTTACATTACACAGTACTCGATCGATTATAATTTATGTTTTAATGAGTTTGTATAGGCTAATTCTATTGAAATATACTCAGTGGCTCAGTGGTAGAGGGTTTACCTCTAGTGCGCGGGGGCCCTGATTCGATCCCTGCTCGTTCCTAGTGGACTTGTGATGAACAAACACCATGTGCGTAGGTTTCCTCAGGGTATTAATGATATTAATGATGTAATGTATTCATTTGTTTGGAGCTTAATGTGCTTTTTCAGCAGTGAATCTAATGAGATATCTCTCATCCCTAAGGTGAGAACATTTACCACTTGATCCAGAGAATCACAAACAGAGGTGTCTGGCAACCCTTCCTTTTTATCCAGGTGTGTGTGAATTTTCGCGATAATGAGGTCTGATAAGGTCGGAATGAAAATACTGTGGCAAAATCGTGGCAAACAACACCGTGGGAAACAACATGCCACCAAACTTAGAATCTCTCTTTTTTTTTAATTTGGTTAAAAACCGCATCGGAATGTAACCAACGGTTCCAGGGATGAGATTGAATTGATTATATTTGTTTGCTTTTTTTATTATTATTATTATTGAAACAGAACTTTACAAGGATAAAATGTTCTTAAACCCTTCATTGTATGCAACCAACATTACTTTGTTGGTTATTTGGTTGCCACATATTTTAGGATAAGAGTTTCCATCACATGTTGCAGGAATTATTTCAATGTTTTTTTTAAATAATTAATTAATTACCCATTTTTTAAAAAAAATATTCTATACATAAGAACTTTCTTTTGAAATAGACTATTCGATTAGTGAAAACCGCATCGAAATACGGCCAACGGTTTACGAGATAATCGCAAACATATCAAGATACATACATATACATACAGGCTAAACTAAGAACCTTATTAATTGTTTTTTTTTAATTTTATATTATTTATTTTTTAAGTTCGTTAGAAAACAATACGCTTAACAAGTTGCTCAGCTCAGCTGAGTGTCATTACCTTCTCGAAGGACAAACAGAAATTCTACGTTTCTATTATGTTATGCTATTGCATATTTAAAGGCTGCAGTAAAGATTCAAGAAGGTGCTCCTGTAACGAAATATTAACACACCATTAAAAAAAGCCTCATTAAAGGCAACTCTTTGTTTGTAATCTTCCACGGATATGTATCGAGAAAATAAAGTGGAATCTTCCGGTTTTACGTCCCAGGATGAGGCCCTCTCATCTTAAGGAAACGGGAGATTATAATGAAAGATAATGATAATGATAAAAGCAATGGAATGACAATGTTGGAGGGGACGAAATAACCCCAAGATAGCACTCTCAGTGGTAGAGCGCTTACCTCTTGTGCGTGGGGTCCCTGGTTCGATCCCCGGACCAATTAAGTTTGTGGTTGACATCAGCATGTCCACGGGTTTTCTCCAGGTACTTTTGTATCCTTCCACACTCTCATTCCACAAATACTTCCATCATCTTCCCTTGGCCTTAATCATTCGTCTCCCTTAGCCTAAAGGGCATATCGTGGGACTTAAAAAACTGAAATATTTCAGTTCAAATTTATGACTGTGAAAGTCACATGCGCCCTTTAAAACCGCAGATTCTCCACTCAATCTGGATCTATCAAGTTCTGCTTCTTACCACTTGGATTCTCTGTGCTACTACTAAAATACGACTGGATCTTAATGTAAGATACTAAAAATATAAGTATTTTTTTCATTACTAAAAATTTATGTAAACAGTTAGTGTTTCATGCTTATTTCTACAGGTAATAATTAAGCTCTCTCTCAACTGAATGAACAAGCTAATTTTCTGCGTTGTAGCTATTGAAGTTACAAATGAGATTTTGTTTTTACGCCATCATTATATTAGTACTACATCTAAAATTGGAGAATTTAAAAGTGACAATAATAATCACGTAAAGTTCTCCAACTCGTCACTAGATGGAGGCAGGAGGCAGATAATACATTTCGTGCATAATAAACCTCCATAATTTGTTACGTTAAATTATCCATAAGAGAAGCATCATGCTTTATTATTTTTAGTACGATTCGCATTTTCAGAATAAAATTTTTCAAGAGTTCTTCATTTCTTCTTTTTTTTAAAAAAAATGTTTTTATTGTCTGAAATGCATTAAATTATTATGGTTGTTACTTAGAGGCCTTTACATTTTATTGTTATGGGTTTCTCGTTAACTATGACACAAAACGTTAATTAAATGATCCCAACTACAGCAGTAAACGTAATCTTCAGGAATTTCTCTGATTTTAGTTTTTTTTTTTTGTTTATTTTTGACGTTTACACAATGTAACTTATTACGTCAATTAACTGAAGAAGAGATATATATATATATATATATATATATATATATATATATATATATATATATATATATATATATATATATATATATATATATATATATAAGGCATCTGTGGGGAAAACCCTTTTTAAAAATAGAATGTCGTCAAAGATTACTGGTAGCAGTTCGCAAGTCACGGTGGAGTTCCCCCATCTCCTTAAAGCTATAACTTTATTATTTGGTAGCCATTTTTTTTCTTTAATTTCATTACAAGAACTATTTTTTCCCTCTTGTTTCAATCAAATAATATGATCCCATTTTGTTGCCTCCAGGAAAACACACAACTGTAAAGATTACCTTGATCAGCACAACCAAAAGAAGAAAAAGAAACTAGAACAGCTATTAATACTGAATTATAATTAAGGAAATAAAGCAACGAATGGCTTTGATTCGTATAAAACAGTAGGATATTTAATTCATCTTTGCTCGGGAATTGATAAATGATAAGAATATATTTTCTGGGCCAAATAAAGTTCTTTTCAATGTTTATTTATTTGGATCATGAGAGTAGGTCCCTTTTAAGATTGTAATCTTATTAAGATCACGCTAATGAGTCTTGTAATATTGTAACGTTATTATGATCATGCTAGTGGGCCTTATAAGATTGAAATGTTATTAGCATCACGCTAGTGGGCATTATAAGATCATAATGTTATTAGGATCACGGTAGTAGCCCTCATAAGATTGTGATGTTATTAGGATCATAATAGCAGATAATTGTTTGATTCTAAATCCCGTCAAATCAAAGTCGATTTTAATTACTTCCAAACGTGCGACTACGTTCATATATGCTTCACTTGTTCCCAATATAGCTTTAAAAGGTGTAAATCTCTTTCTCTGTGAAAAATCTCGGCGTCATATTTAACAAATACTTAACTTGGTCTTATTAAACTAACACAGCATGAAAAAGGGCTTTTGCAGTTCTTCATAACCTCAGCAAATAAAAAAAAAAAAAATAATAAAACTTTTTACTGATACAGTTGAAAAAAAGTATTGTTTAAACTCTAGTGGTACCACATGGGGAGTACTGTAACACCGCCTTAACTGACGCTGATATACATTTACAAAACCGTTCGAAGCGGGTGCAAAATGCTTGCATACGTTTAATTTTTAACTTAAAATTCTCTGCTCATGTAACGCCATTCTTTGAAAAGCTACAATAGCTGAAGATGCAGCATTCGGCGTAAATCGCACTCGTTGGTACTGCTCTATAAAACACTTTCTTTTAGAGAACTTTCTTACCTTCTAAAACACCTTAATTTTTCTTACGTCAAACTAACCGGTTAGAGGAAAATTGTATTTCATGTTGACTCTTAAGTTACTGCAAGAGACCTGTCAACTTTGAGTGATAATAACGATCAACAATCACAAGTATATTAGTAATGATCATGATGGTAATGACTATCTACAGTTATTGAAGAAGACAGGAAGTTTTTAATATTGACACGAAAACGATCTTGAGTTATATATATTGTATTTTATACATAATTTGTGTAAGAAATATCATGCATTTTCTTTTGTCTATGACTGTACAACGACTATGTACGATATCCAGGGTCATGAATCGAACACAATTTTACTAGCTAAGGAGAAGTGGTGTGTTAAGTCGTACTCCCTGTCTTTCTGGGAGATCAATATCTAATTATCGTAAGCTGGTTGAAAGTTTGGAAATCCCCTGAAGAAGGCCTCTCTCTCTCTCTCTTGGTAACGTACCACAAGAAGCGCAAAGAAAGAAGCTGCATATGTGTACTGTAGCAAATGGAAAGTAGCAGCAGAAAAGAAAACTCATCTTGCCTTAGGGTTAGACTACGCTGTATGTGACGCCCTTGAATAAAGGCATCGCCCAACGACGAATGACGGCTATTGATCTGCAAGGAATGTTTCTCTGCAGGTCCATCACCTTCGAGCTTCAACCTATGGTTTTCTTCTCTTCGAATCTCAAGATGCATAGCTAACAAACTCTTCTCCTCTTTTTCCCTACAACAATCTTGACTTGGAAACATTTGAGATTGTATATGTACGTATATATAACTTTTCTTTCCCCAACCTTTTTATAATATAGAAATATTAAAATTACTATGTATTATATGCAAGCTTTTTTTTTTTAACCATTAATATTCCCTATCTATGTGGTATTGTTAATACCTTATGCGTCTTCCATGTCCATGATTACTTTCAACATTTTCAAACTTAAACCTCCTTGCTGGTCTATTGACTACCACAAGTAGCTTCAGTGTGCGAGACTTGGGTTCGATAGACAGATAGACAATTTAAAAAAAAAGTTCCATTCAATAAGGTTACATCGGTAATTCTATCATCAATATTTTATAACAAGACTGTACACTGTTCTACAAATTTAAATTTTGTATTTATATTCGACATATAAGTGCACACTATATTTTATACACAAGTTCTTGTTCGTTGAAGGTACAAAGAGCGTCATTGTATGTCCATATATTTGCGAAGGCTACAATATTATTTTGAGATGCAGCTTCTTTGTAAGTATTATTTATAGCATACCTTAAACGGCGAATATAGATACTCAAAAAATCTAGAGGACAATTGAAACTGCAATATAAATGTACAATGTATGTTATACTATGTGCTAAAATAATCAAAAAATTTAGAGAGAGAAATAGCAGTTGACTTTTTAGAGTTAATATAACCTATCATGAGATTATTATTAGGTATTTCATTTACGTCCAAAACTTTACAGATTAAAGTGCTTACAAATTTCCAAACTGGCTGAACAGCATCACATTCATAAATTATATGTAATCCTGTACCGACTTGCGGGCAGAAAAGACACTTCGGCCATCTAATTTCTTCCATTAATACAATCTTTCAGGAGTTATTAGCCTATCATGTAAAAACCTCCATGAATTCTGAGCATCATATCCAATTGAGGCAAATCGGCATATTTCAGTCCACGGAATCCTTTCATTCGTTCAACGACATGGATTAGCAGATAATGATCGAGAAAGTATCTGTCGATACAGCGTTTTTGATGTTATTGGAAAATGAATAGTATCGTTTGTTCCAAATCGAAAAAAAAAGTATATTCAATCTTATTTTCAGACATATGATCAATTCTTGTCAAAAATTGTTTCAGTAAATTCTTAAATCTTCTTAAACCAAGTGTCAAGACACGTTGGGAGCATTTTGTGAGATTTGAATAATCAAAATGGTCCTCTTCGTACCAACTACCAGTTTCGGATATTAAATCTCGAACTGCGTGTACAAATAATCGCTTCCATTCAGGACTCAACGAAATCAAACCTGTGTTTGATCGAAATATTAGACAGTTGTAAACAGGCAAAGAACGAAATAAATCCAATGTAATTTTTTCCAGATTTGGATAGATATTCATATGCTTCTATGAATTAATAGCAGATGAGTAGAAATAATTTACACCATTAATGCTATTTGTACTAAAATCCATAAGAAAAAAATGGACAGGGTTTAATGGATGTGTAGAGCAGGATGATAAGTAAAACAAATCTTTAAGAACTGAATGAAGATTTAATTGTAAAATATTTGCTATAAAACGTAACCTCAACGATATTACTTTACTATAAATATGCACTGTACCTTAACCACCTTGCATTTCTGGAGAAAATAGATAATTTGGGTGATCCGGTTTTTGTGGTCGGGAGGTTTAACAGGGACCGCAACCCATCAAAGACTTTCGGCACAATATAGGAACAGTGTGTTTCCTTAACGCAACAGTGTCTATGAATGGTTTGAAAAATTCAAAAATGGTCGCACACGTGTTACGCAAGAGGAAAAAGCCGAACTACCATCCACTGCAACGACAACATTGCGCGTGCACGTAACATGGTTCTGTTGACTAGACAGATGAGTGACTATTGACTATTGTGCCGAAAGTGACTATTGACTATTGGTTATTGACCACAAAAACTGGATCCTCACTCATTGTTCCTCTGTAGTGCAAACTTCTAATGAAGCGGCCATGATCTATCTGCAACAAAAGGAAGACAGATGGAGGAATTCGGATCAAACTTCATAGCATGACCACAACAGCATAACAATAAAATAAACGGTGGGGTGCTGACTGCCACAGCCAATTAATGGTGCTGATTGCCACGACTGGCGCTGATTGCCAATATCAAGGTGCTGACTGCCACGATGGCGTGCTGACTGCCACGAGCCTGAGAGAAAGTTGCTAGACGTAACATTACCGGACGCCAAGAAGCATGAAAGAAACTAGATGATCCTTAGGATCGTGTTGTTCAGACCAACACCTAAAAAAGGTAAACAGGTCTCTGTATCTACACTCATGTCGAAAATTATTGTCACATGATGATAAATATGTTGTTCTTGTAATATAATTTGATAACGAATTCGCCCGGTATTTCTTATAATGTTAGTATGTGTATAATCGGCAAAGACAAGTATGTGGTAAATTTCATGTCAAAAGAGCAGTAAATAAGAACAATAAAACGAAAATAATTTTTTCTTGTCCATTTAGTTACATTTTATTTTACTCATTATGATTTTCGTATTTATTATTCTTTTCCTATGAAATTTATCACAAATATAAATTTCCTGATTATACACATAATATAAGTATTAAAAAAACTCTGCAAAATTATCAAATTATATTCTTACAAGAAGACAGTTATAGATATGCGACAATAATTTTGGATATGAGTGTACTTTCAGTTTTGTCAGGGAGCGGTGCGTACAAAATTGGTACGATTTATGTATTCTCACTTGAACTCAATATGTCAGCATGAACTGTGTACAGCTGTGCAAATTGTTTCGAGCAGCTCTTGAAAGTTCCATCAAAAAATCACTGCTGACTGTACCTCACAAGGGAAGTTCAGGAGAAAGCACTCGTCTGCAGAGAAACTAAGCATGCCATTTGAAGTCCCAATTCATGCTGATTATAACAAGCTAATAAAATTCCTGTACGGTTGAGAACGGTTCGAGATATTCAACTTGGAAGTTTATATGAGAAAATGAGGATATACGCATTAATACGCGTTAAGTACAACATAATTAGTAACGAATATTGACATACGAATTGAAAGCTATCGGAAGTAACAGAAAAAAAGTGTTTCGCAATAACTAACGGGTTTGTTAGATATAATTAGTCATTACATTGTTCACAATAATCATAGATTAGAGATGAAAATTGACCACTGTTGTTCTTCTGTTTTATGAAGAAATGACGCAGGCAAAATACTCCCTTGCACCATGAACATTTTATATGTGCAATTGTGTTGCATCCGTCAAGAGAACAGTTCGCAGAACCAAACCAAAAGCAAATTCGACAAGTGATTCAAAAGTTATAGGCCTATAATTTGTTCGTAACCTGCCTTGCAGAACGCAAACTGAAACAATCCAATGTATCGCGGTGATCAGAAGTGATTCGTATGGACACGAACTTTATTTGATTGTTTCGTTGGTACATTATAACGTCCAGATGAAGAAGATTCATACTATGTACAAATCGCCTGCCATAATCTTTGATTGATCGGAATCAAAACACATCAAATGGTTGCACAAATCGTGTGCAATTCTTTGGTATCTTCTCAACCATTAGGTCTTTGCCACCCGTCATGCAACTTGTAATGGACAAATTGTCTGTGAATGGACCCCAGTGATCAAGCAATAGCAAGTTCAAACCATCAGGCTTCGCCATGGGTGAGAATATTTAACGCATTGAAACGTGCATCCACTAATTTTCTCATATAAATTTCCAAGCTGAATATCTCGAACAGTTCTCAACATACAGGAGTTTTATTACCTGTTGTAATCAGCATGAATTGGTCCTTCAAATGACATGCTTATTTCTCTGCAGGCGAGTGCTTCTCCCAAACTTCCCGTGTCAGCTGGCTTCAGACCATCATATCCATTAAATAATACAATAAAACAATTAATATAAACAATGAAATGTGCAAATTGCACCTATAACAGAAAAGACAATCCCTTTATAAACATCCAAGTGTATGTCGTTCCACTTAGTGAGCAACTTTGTAACTTATGGGATGCCACATAGATTTGCTGTGATGATTACTAAATTAATCCCTACTAAATTAATTAATAATCATAAATTTAGTATGAGGGATTAATTCCTCTCAAAATACAGTTTCTCCCAGGCTCGTGGCAGTCAGCACGCCGTCGTGGCAGTCAGCACCTTCATATTTGCAATCAGCGCCAGTCGTAGCAGTCAGCACCAATAATTGGCTGTGGCAGTCAGCACCCGTGGCAATCAGCACCAATCCAAATAAACGAGGTCTAGATCAAGACAAGAAAAGCTACATTGTGGATAATTTTTGGCTTACCCTCGTATACAACTAGGTATAGATGAATAGATATAGATACATATACATGATTGTGAATGATTATTTTGTAGAAAGCTTACACATTAGAAAGAGGTATAATATGTAACATTTAACATTTTTATGACAGAAAAAACAAGCATTATCTAAGCTAAATATAGTTTTAAACGTTGTAGTAAAAGGCTACTGAAGTAATTATGTAGTCACCTTTCGAGGTTAAATATTCTTGGTAGCAACATTTTCCCGTGATAAGAATTTATAGAAGAATCACGTTTTCTATATAGATAATACAGTCATGGATTCGTGGATAAGACATATTGTGAAAATAGTCACAAGCAATTTGTATCTACTTGGGTTATAAACACAATGGAAACAGATGTGTAGAGAGAAGTACTTTTAAGCCCACTTTTTAGTAAGAAAGAATGTGCTTTGTATTATGAATACGTAAATTTTAAATAAAAAAAACACGTGAATATACGCTCCCATCTAGGACAAACATTGAGAGTTAAGGATGTTGTCGAAATGAAGGTCTGTACTTATCGGCCTTCGGGATCTACAGTACCATACTTGTTCGCTTTGAAGCTCCACTCTTACTCACCTTTGTGATCTGCAGGTACCACTCTTATTCACCTTTGAGATTGACAGGCTCTACACTTACTCATATTTGGAATACAAGGCAATACACTTACTCATCTTTGGAGTCGAAAGTTTTATCATTTTCTCGCCTATGGGGTCTACAGGCTTGACACTTGCTCAGGCTCACCCTTGGACTCTACAGAATACACACTTATCCACCTTTTGCATCTACAGGCACTACACTTACCCACCTTTGAGATATACAAGCTCTTCACTTACTCATCGTTGGGATATAAGGCTACACACTTAATCATATTTGGGATCTACAGGCTCCATACTTACTCACGTTTAGGATCTACAGGCTCTACATTAGCACACCTAGGAATCTACAGACACTACAGTTACCCACCTTTGAAATATACAGGCTCTACATTTGCTCAACTTTGGTAACTATAGGGTAGTACACTTACCCATCTTTGGAATATACAGACTCAACAATTACTCATTTTTGGGATCAGTAGGCTCTGGAATGTACAGGCCATACACTTACTCATCTCTTGGATTTACGGCTATACACTTACTCACATCTGGAATCTACAGACTATACATTTGTCCACCTTTAGGTTCTACACACATTACACTTACCCACCATTAAAGTCTACAGATTCCACACTTACTCAACTTTGGGATCTACAGACTTTACCTTTACTTATTTTTGGGATCTAAAGAAATGAAATGAAATGAAATTTTGAGTTTTACGTTCCACGGTTATGCCGGTTAGGCTAAAGGAGACGGTGATAATGAGTAATGAATGAAATGGTGGAATGAAGAAAGTGGGAGGAAACGGGAGAACCCCGAGAAAACCCACGCACACGGTGTTTGTCCACCACAAAGTTCACTTGGCGGGAGCAGGGTTTGAACCCGAGACCCCTAGCACCAGAGGTGAACGCTCTACCACTGAGCCACCGCGGCCCCAGTGGGATCTAAAGAGTCTACCTTACCTTTGGAATCTACAGACTCCACATTTGTTTACCATTGTAATCTACAGGCTTAATACTTTCTTGCTTTGGAATCTACAGATTTTATACTTGCTCACTTATTTTTATCTGCATGCTCCATACTTATCCACCTTTAAAATGTACATGTTTCACACTTACTCCCCTTTGAGACCTGTAAGCTATACACTTAACCACCTTTGGAATCTACAGTCTCTGCCCGAACAGCCACCACCTTTGTGTAGGATATACACTTAACTACCCGTGGGATCTACACGAACTACATTTACCTACCTTTGGGATCTACAGCTCTACAATTGCTCACCCTTGAGTTCTACAAGCTCTATACTCACCCACCTTTGAGATCTACAGGCTCCATATTTACTCACCTATGGGATCTAAAGGGTCAATATTTACTTTTGAGATCTACAGGTCGACACTTACCTATCCTTGGAATATAGAGGCTCGACACTTGCTCACCCCTGGTATCTGTACGCTATACACTTACCCACCTTATGATATACAAGCTGTACACTTACTCAACTTTGAGATCTACGTGATCTAAACTTACCCACCTCTATGATCTGCAGGTTCCATATTTGTTCAACTTTGGAATCTCCAGAAATGACACTTACTTGCTTTTTGGATCTACAGGCTCTACACTTACTTTTAAAATGTACATGTTCCACACTTACTCACCTTTGAGATCTACAGGATTCACATTTATTCATCTTGGAATCTAACGGCTCTACACATTCTCTCCTATAGGATTTGTAGGCTATATACTTAACCAAGTTTGATATCTACACTTACATATCTTTGTGATCCACAGGCTCTACATTTGCTCATCCTTGGGATCGACACACACTATACATATCCACCTTTGAGATCTATATGCTCCACACTTAATCATCTTTGAAATTTACATGCTACACAAGACAAACTTTTCGAATCTAAATGATCTGCACTAATCTTGGGGATCTACAGGTTCGACAATTGTCCACCATAGGAATCTACTGGCTCAACACTTGCTTACCTTTGGGATCTACATACTTTACATTTGCTCACCTTTGGGATCTGTAGGCTATACACTTACCCATCTTAGATACTTAGAATATACAGGCTCTACACTTACCCATTTTTAGGATCAACAGCTTCTAAACTTGCTCATTTTTGGCATATACATGATCTACACTTACTCATTTTTTAATCTACAGGCTCCACGCTCACTCACCTTTTGGATTTACAAGTTGCACCCTTACTCATCTTTGGAATCTGTATGCTCCACACTTATCAACATTTAGGATGTACAGGCTTTACACTTGCTCACCTATGAATATATTGGTTTTACACTTACCCTACTTTAGGATCTACAGGCTCTACACTTGTACACTTTTGGAATCTGTTGGCTATAGACTTGCACACCTTTTGGATCAATAGGTTCTTGACTTGTTTACCTTTGGGATCTATAGGTTTTATACTTAGTCATCTTTTTAATCTCTAGGCTCTACACTTTCTCACTTTTGGGATCCTCAGGTTCAATACTTGCTTATCTTTGGGGTATAGTATTCACACTTACAAATATTTGGGATCTACAGCCTCTACATTTATTTACGTTTTGAATCTACAAGTTCTACAAATATTCATCTTGGAATCTATAGGCTCTATACTTACTCAACTTCGAGATCTACACACTCTACATTTATTGAATTTCGGGCGAACCTGTAAACTGCATTCGGATTAGAGTAAACGATAAATAATTTCCGCCCCCTCGGGGAATTATATCCGAACTGGACAGTTGGTATGGCTACGCCAATAAGTCTCTGGAAATTGTAAA
This sequence comes from Thermobia domestica, assembly GCF_964235325.1. Classification (NCBI taxonomy): domain Eukaryota; kingdom Metazoa; phylum Arthropoda; class Insecta; order Zygentoma; family Lepismatidae; genus Thermobia; species Thermobia domestica. Next base: position 203,545,869 of record NC_137466.1, on the reverse strand, counting down.
TATCTAAATGGATTTGGGCAAGTAAATCCGTTAAAATATATATATAAAACGGCAAAATGATGTAACTATTAGAGTTACATAACGAATTTATTATTATTACTAATTATTTAATTATTTGTGATGTACATGTTTCGGCAAAAAGACCTGGCAGTTTCAAAATTCTTGCCAAACGTATAAATTTAGTAAAATTCTATTTTCAATAATTGCATTTGCAAAGACATAAGGAAACGTTGAAAGGTTATTCTTTTAGTTATGAAATAGTATAATCTTTTTCTTTTAAATTTGTTTCCATGCACTTCTGACATATATGTAAGAAAATATCCACTTCGCGTTGCATCATGTCCTGGATGTGGCTACATTTTCTGGCGAATTGCATCTTTAAGTTCTTTCCTTGAGCATGACCTCTTCCCAAATGAAACTTTTCCTCTAGACTGGCTTCAAAAGAAAGGTCAGTAAATTACAATATCCGGGAAAATTTTCTAACAACATTTACAGAATATCTACCAATACGGATGGTCTTGGTCATCATGTCATATCCTCAGAATGCATTGTCCATTCTTCAAAGAAATATGACCATTTCACAGCAACATTGGTTTCACTACACCACACAGTACCACGTCCGGTCTGTAATACGAAGACATTGGTGAAGATGATGTAGGTTCTGGTCAGACCAATAAGGAAGATTTTATTTTCTTTCAAGTAGCCATTTGCATATTTCTTCTTAGAAAAGGTCTCAACCAGTTACTCGTCATTTCCTCAATAATATCTAAAAGTGTTCTTTTCGCTCCCACAATTTTAAACACTCTTTCATTCGTTTTCCATTCAACGCAGCTAATTCTCTTCATTCTTCTTCATAACAACATTTCGAAAGCATCTAGTCGTTTTTCATCACTTTTGCGCAATGTCCACGTCTCTGTTCCATACAAAATAACACTTCATACAAACCGTTTTATGTTCCATACAAAATAACACTTCGCACAAAGCATTTTATGCTCCATACAAAATAACACTTCACACAAAGCATTTTATGCTCCATACAAAATAACACTTCACACAAAGCATTTTATGCTTCATACAAAATAACTCTTCGCACAAAGCATTTTATGCTCCATACAAAATAACACTTCACACAAAGCATTTTATGCTTCATACAAAATAACACTTCACGCAAAGCATTTTATGCTCCATACAAAATAACACTTCACACAAAGCATTTTATGCTTCATACAAAATAACTCTTCGCACAAAGCATTTTATGCTCCATACAAAATAACACTTCACACAAAGCATTTTATGCTCCATACAAAATAACACTTCACACAAAGCATTTTATGCTCCATACAAAATAACACTTCACACAAAGCATTTTATGCTCCATACAAAATAACACTTCACACAAAGCATTTTATGCTCCATACAAAATAACACTTCACACAAAGCATTTTATGCTCCATACAAAATAACACTTCACACAAAGCATTTTATGCTCCATACAAAATAACACTTCACACAAAGCATTTTATGCTCCATACAAAATAACACTTCACACAAAGCATTTTATGCTCCATACAAAATAACACTTCACACAAAGCATTTTATGCTCCATACAAAATAACACTTCACGCAAAGCATTTTATGCTCCATACAAAATAACACTTCACACAAAGCATTTTATGCTCCATACAAAATAACACTTCACACAAAGCATTTTATGCTCCATACGGAATAACACTTCACACAAGGCATTTTATAAGTCTTTTCTCAACTCTTTATTCAAGATCCAACAAAATAATCTTTTCTTCCTCCTAAAGGTTTCTTATGCTATTCCTATCCTTGTTTTTTTTCACGTTTGCATTTCGTATCATTACTAATAAAACTACCAGGTATCGAAAACTAGTCCATCTCTTCTACTTTCTCCCTTTCTACTTTTTCTATTTGACACCGACCGCTTCGTTCCAATCACCATGGCTTTTGTCTTTCTAATATTTACTTTACTCTCTTTCTTCTTCACAGCCCTTTCTCAAGTTTTCTAACATTTTATTGATTTTCTTTTTTTGATTATGCTACAAGTGCCACATCATCTGCAGACCTACAACTCCTACTGAAATGCCGTCTTTATTATGTAGGATTTTTTCTACTATCTCTTCTAGATAGATATTAACCTTTAAAGTACGGAGGTAAATTCTTTAACCTTTAAACTACGGAGGTAAATTCTTTAACCTTTAAACTACGGAGGTAGATTCTTTAACCTTTAAACTATATTTAAAGCGTTTTCGTAAGGGTTCACAAAGAAGTCCATTTCTTCACTCCTATTTATCGAAGACACATGAAACAAAAAGTGTTGCAAACGTTATTGTAGTATCATTTCGAAATCGAAATATCCGTAGTTAAGACAAGCAACAGGGTATTTCGAAAACGAAATAGTCCGTAGTTCATAGGTTAAGTAATGTTGGCAAGAGACAACATGGCTAAAATATTGGCTGAAAAGGGATTGTGTCATGAGGGATGTGCTAGAGGATATGGTGGCAGAAAAGAAAGAGAGGATGAAGGAGGCTACAATTAATAAACGGTATGAAAGCAGAAAACTCGTACGTGAAGACCAAGAGGTTAGCGGAAGACCGTGGAGTATGAAAGCTTCTCCGTTGCAGCAAGTAACCTGCCAATAATGGCAGAATACCTACGATAAAGATGATGATTCGTTTGAAAATATGACTCCCACTTCTCATTAGGAGAACCATTTCATTTGTTATTAATGTCAGTTTCCCAACTGCATAAAAATGTCATCCATTTTTTGTTGTTTTAAGCAAATATTTGCTAAAATTGTTTTGCGAAATTTTCAGTAAGTCTACGCCTCACATTTCATTTCTATAGCTTGGGAACTAAAAGTATACACTGCAAAATATAAATATTCACATCCTTGTATAAGAGGTTAAAGTTTGGCTCAGATCGGATATGTTCGTTTAAACATGTACTATATATATATATATATATATATATATATATATATATATATATATATATATATATATATATATATATATATATATATATATATATATATATATATAAAGGGTAAGTCCATAGAGATGGACCCCTTGGGTGAGACGAACCAGGCCATAATTCTAAACTATTCAGCAGAATGCAGCATGAATATTGGTGCAGTGTCATAGCGGATATATGCTAGACACTGTGTGTTTTCCTGAAACTGAAGTCTACATATATTTCCAGAAGACGAGATTTTTGATTTTAGGTAGATCAAAACTTTTTTTTTTTTTACCACATTTCATTGAAAACAATATTCAACGTTCTCGATTGTAAATTTCCTCGGTTTGGTTTTCATTATCGCATTTCATCATAAAAGAATGTGTTAATAAAATTTCCCGCGTTTAAAAACTACAACAAGTAAAGTACCCTTCTTAGCTCTCATTCTTGGGAGAGATGAAGCACTGTAATTGTGGGAGAGATGGACCACAGAGGAAAGTGAGGTACAAAATACTACTGCAAGTATAGCGACTCCAGGAACATCAGGACGAAACAGTAATGAAACCAAAATTCTTCAGTCTCCAAATAAAGCCGTAAGTAAGATACTGGATGAAATCACCAAATAAACTCCTTCCGAAATCTTGAATTCAATATCATCCAGCCCCTTTTCTAAAGCAAATGAAATCTACTAGGAAAAGTAGCAGCGTTTGGCAAAAGTACTCACTTCGAACGAACACGCCAGGTTACAGAGAAACATGAAGAGGAAGGTTAAGCGTATCAAATAGACCACAAAAAAGGAAAAGAAAAGAAAAAGAAAGAAACATGAAGAAGAGAATTCCGATAATATTTTCATCCAGAGATGATAATCAATTGATAGTATACGCTGACAGTATGATGAAAACGAGAGTGTTGGGTGTGGCGAAAATTAGAATGAAACAAGAAGAGAAGACAACTGGATACTGTGTATTATATGTGAACACTGGGCACATAATGCCTGTTCGAAATATGAGGATGTGTGGCAGAGTTTTCAAATATACAAAACAACATGCAATGTACGGTACAGTGTAATTACTGATACTCATTTTTTTTCTTAGAGCATGAAACTTATGTATTCTTACCGCTTGCAAATGTTTCTTGTCTAGATTCTATGTTTTAAAAAGTTCATTTTTAGATTTTCTATATTTCTCTCTTAGTTTAATCAATATTAGATTATATGAGATCAATATTAGATTTCATTAAAAATTTGGTTGCTGTTTGATATCTACTTTATTAATATAATGTATTTAAAGACAAAACCGTTAAAATTTATTTATTTGTTTCTTTATTGTTCATGTTCTGTATATGGTCCACCACTCCCACAGTGCATGGTCCATCTAATGCATAGTACTATGGGATAGATGGACCAGCCAATCATTTTTTCAAGCTTAAATTTCGAGTAGAAATACATCTTTTTGATCCTAAAATCCTTTAGTTATGGTTACAGAAAGTTCTTTCTTGGATTTCATACAGAAAAACATGCTTTACGTGCACAATTATTCGAGTTATTGGAGGCAGAAAGAAAGTGGCCCGTTTACGATACCATACTTACTATATATGTACAGGGTGGTCCAAAAGTGTGGAAATACCTAAATTTCAGGACATGTGACATCAATGGCCACCATGTTGAAATTCAACATTTCGAATATAATTTCATTATCTTAAATTGAAATTATATATTATTATACCTTGTTCACAACTGAAGTTTTCTCAGGAATTCAATGTTGTGTTTGTTTCTGACTTACCATAACGAAGTTATGACTGATTTTTGCTTTCTTGGTATCATTTCAGGTGACTAAGATAACATGGCCGTGAATGAAAATATCCTACAATTTAAGGCGGAACCCGAATCACCGTAATGAGTTCAATACTCTTCTCGGGAATCGAACTCGGAACCATGTGCACCAAAAGCGCGCGCTCCAGTCAATAGACCAGTGGAAAGGGACCGCTTAACCTGGAGTTACAGTCATGTTGTGACAGTACATTTATACATTAGAAGTCGAACCCATCTTCCTGAGATTTTGCTCACCGAGGAAATTTGTAGCCTACTTCGAACCAGCACTCTTCCATGACTCGTAGTTGTGAAACTCTCCATTTTGATTATTAGTAGGGTCTATGATCGATCTCAGAAAAAATATGTTTCACATGTTAAGTGAAATCTAGTGAGATTCGATAGGACAGTTGAAACATACAATGATTTAATTTATAATATATACTGTTCTGCTGTAATATGTCATAGAATTTATTCTAAAAGGTTTTAACAATCATACCCCACCTACAGTCCGGCTCAAACTTCCTGTCGTTTAGGGCGTTCCCTCCTTTTCACAATATCCAATGCACGTTGGGTGACGTTGTCTAATAGCTTTGTTCCTGGATTAGCAGAAAGCAATTTCAAAGGTACGTCCTTATGATATATGTCACTATAGCATTAGTAAATTTTTAAGAATATCTTAATTTCTAGCGATAATGTTTTACGTTATCCCTGTACAGGAAAAGAAGTGAAATAAGACAACGTCGCACCTGCACACCAATTGGCTTTTGACAGACGTCAAGAGGTTTGAGCCGGACTTTGTTGTAAATATCAGTGAATAAGGTTGAGATAAAGTTAAAAGTCCTTCTTACTAACGTTTTGGTTCTTCTGAACCTACCTTCCCTCCCCAACCCCCGGCGTTACCTCAAGCTTTGCCTCATTTGAGCCCGGTCATAACGGAAAGTTAGCACCAATCTATGAACAATATTTCTAAACTAACGAAGCTGATACAAAACATATCAAGCAATTTGTGTTCATCTTTCACTTGGAGAACACGACTAAATTTTGGAGGGGCCAGTCCCCTTGTGCCCTCCCGTCGTGGATACGAGTCTGCTTCAGACATGTTGTATTGTAATGTATCTAATGTAAGTAGTATGTAACTACTATTTTCAGTACATAAAAAATAGCTGCCCCCCCAAAAAAGTCTCATCTCCTACGCTTGTCCCCCGAAGAAATTAATGCTGGCGTCGTCACAAATGAGTCCCCGCATTGGTTAATTACAAAAACATCAGTACTACTCCATTGCTACTAAAAGTGGCAATGTTACTAAAACTATTTCCACGATTTTTTTTTAAAATATATATAGTAGTGTTGAAGGATTTCATGACAATTGTCGGTCACAGAACAGCCTAAATAAAACCTCCAGGTATCCCTGCCATATCCTGTATTAACTTAAAAAATTATCATTATTCATTTAAGAGAGGTAGCTTTAAAAAAAATTAAAAATGGCAGGATATTGCAGGAAGTAGCTAGTGAGATTGTATATCCGTCCGTATACGCTCTTTTTTCGTAGCTTCCCTAATGATCTACGTAGCAATATGTATACTTTTCTCGATGCAGGAAGAAAGTAATTTTCTACATGTTAGAAAAGGTATAGAAACTGGTCACTTGATTTTTTTTTTTTTTTTTTAACAAAACAAAATCTAGTGATGGAAATTATCTATTTCAGATTTCCGTATCATTGATGTGTACAGAATTCAATTCACTCATCTTACACGGAATGTTCTTGACCCTGAACCCATAAAGTGGGGGTGATGTATATATTTCCTGAAACCTTGGGTCAAGGTAAGTTCAAAACCGGTTACCAAAAGTGGGGAGGTCTCAAGCATTCCGCTTGAGGGCAGCTTGTTACTCATCTTTATTAACACCTTTAAGCTTGTCTTAAAGTCCGTTGCAACCCCGAAAAATCTGAAACGGTGGAACAAATATGAAAACATAAAAACATGTCTTTCATCATTCCAAAAGTATAACGTATCAAAGTAAAATAAATTGTCTCAGGGTCTTCCGCAGTATCCCAGATGAGGTCCAACTCAAAATTTTTAAATGGAAAGGGGGTTCAACTTGCATATCGTATGAAAGTTGGTGTTAAATAAAAGAAGATCAATCAAGTCGCGACTCTCTACGATAAGCCTGTGTAAAATAGCTGTGGGTTAAAATATCAACACAATCTTCATTGCAAAGTATATGGCCACTCGTATGAATCTGAAACGGTGGAATAGGTATAGCAACAAAAACACGGATATGTCATTATTTCAAAAGTAGGGCCTATAATGATTCAAAGTAAAAAAAATGTTCCAGGGTCCCAGAGGGGTCCAACTCAAAATGTTGAAATGGAAAGGGGTTCAAGTTGAGTATCGTATGAAAGCTTATGTTAAGTGAAAGAAGAGAAAACAAGTCTCGACTCTTGATGAAAAAGTTTATTGCCACTCCTATTAATCTGAAACGGTGAGACAGGTGCAAAAACAAAACCAATCAAAACAAAAACTAGAATGTATCAAAGGAAATGACTGGTGCCATTTTGTAATGCTTATCGACAGTCGAAACTTGTCCAATTCTGTATAATTTAACACGAGCTTTCACATTATGTGCTTATTTACCCCCCTTGGCACTTGAAACTTTTGAGTTGGACCCAGTCTGGGATCCTGCAGTTGAAACTGGGTTATTCTTTTTTCCTTTGATACATTCTAGTTTTTGTTTTGTTTTGTTTTATTTTTACACCAGTCTCACCGTTTCAGATTAATAGGAGTGGCAATAGACTTTTTCATGCTTCCACCCATTCCCATGCTTCCAAATTATTCACAAGTATTCCTGTAGGATGGTTATGCCCACCCGTTCGTCTGTCTGTCTGTTGACAGTTATCAAAACAAAAAATGCTCAGAGATAACAAGAAACTGGTATATTATATGAATTCAGCTTTCAAAGAATCGGTATTCATCTCTTAGTTCCTTGTTAGCCAATGTCTCAACTAGTTTCTCTTCCTCTTCTTAATAATATCGAAAATTGTTCTTTTCTTTTTCACCATTTCTAACACCCTCTCATTCGTCTTCCACTCGGCCCAGCTAATTCTTTCCATTCTTCTCCACACTCACATTTTGAAGGCTTCCAATCGTTTTTCATCATTTTTGTGTAATGTCCATGTTTCTGCCCTATACAGTACAATAATCCATATAAAGCATTTTTATGAGTCTTTTTCTCAACTCTTTATTCAGGGTCCCACAAAATAGTCTTTACTTCCTCTTAAACGCTTCTTTCGCTATTCCTATCCTTGCTTTTATTTCGCGTTTACACTTCATATCATCACTAATAATACCACCCAGGTATCGAAAACTAGTCACCTCTTCTATTTTCTCCCCTCCTACTTCTATATTTGACACAGACCGCTACGTTCCAATCACCATGACTTTTGTCTTTCTAATATTTTTTTTTAAATCAATGTTCTTCACAGCGCTTTCTCAAGTTCTCTAACGTCTTATAGATTTTCTGATCCGATTCAATACAATAATAATATTAATAATAATAATAATAATAATAATAATAATAATAATAATAATAATAATAATAATAATAATAATAATAATAATAATAATAATAATAATAATATCTAAAATAACAAGAAATGATAACAAGAAAGATAAACAATAAAAGACTAAAAATTTATGCACTAAAATGGTGTCGTAGTGCAGATTTTAGGAAATTTAGCATGATAGCTTTCGAAAATAATAATTCGATTTTGATAGTTTAAGATGTACGTTCTATTAAGCTGTACCTGAATTCCTAACAGTTGTGGTGCGAATCAGTCAGCAATGAGGAAGTGACTGACTCCCCCCACCCCCACCTGACTTCAAAAATACAATTCATTAAGATTTCTTTAAAACAAACTCCTATTCTTATTAAAACTAGTGAAGTTAGTAAACAATACGAGATATGTTCAAAAAGTATCGAACTTCATTTCTCCCGCGTAAGCCAGGGAAACTTGCTTCAGTGTAGATGAGTAGTCGTGATTTGTTTCTTTCTTTCTTTCACGCAGAAAGCATCAGTCGCTAACAGTCGGCCAATCAGTGAAGGCGTGTTCTGAGCGGTCGTCAGATTTTTTTTTTCTAAAATGGCAGAAAAACTTGAGCAGCGATATTGCATCAAATTTTTCCAAAAGCTTGGCGATATCTAAGCGGAAATCATTCAATCGGATCGGTACATTCAATCTTGAACAAGAATTTGGGTATGAGGAGAGTGTCCGGGAAATTTTATTCAGGCTTTCTTTGCCAAACACAATATTCCTGTATGTTGTCAGGCTCCTTACTCACCCGACATGGCTCCGTGTCACTTTTGGTTATTTTCCAAGCTGAAAATGCCACTAAAAGGGACCCGATTTAAGTCCAGAGAAGACATCATGCGGAATGCGATGGCATGGTTGCTCCCCATTCGAAAAACTTCATTCCAGAAGTGTTTCAAAGAATGGCGGGAGCGCTGGGAGAAGTATGTGCATTACCAAGGAGGCTGTTTTGAAGGGGGGGTTAGTATTTTGGATTTCCAAATCAATAAATGTATTTTTGCCAAAAAAGGTTCAATACTTTTCGAACACACCTCGTAAGGCAATCAAAAAAGGAGTAAAAAAAATAAAGGGGTTGTCTCGCTTCTACAATGCAGAGAATCACTAGTTTTATTATTAAGTGTAAAAAATAATTGAACGTAAGGAAAGGGAAATAAACTTTGAGAGAGAAGTCAAAGTTACTGACCTAACGAAGAACACATTTTCTTATGACCCCAGTTATGCCAACTGTTATCTCCTTTGTTAAGCCTTCGCTTGGGGCGACACCCAATCAGATCAAAAGCCCTGATAAAAAAAAAATATACAATATGAATGAGGGAGGGAGGGAAGATGATGAATGCCTTGTGCTCATTTAGGAATGAGAGATGGATATGCATGAAGACGTGGTACTTTAAGAATGCTACACAATGAACTCTGTCCAAAGGTGAGTGATCTGAATGCGTTACACCTCTGACACATTATTAATTCTTTTGATGCTATGATTTGTTACCACTCTTGATGGAAATGTTTCGTTATGTTCTGTCGTTGAATATATGCGGACACGACGATGAGCAGATTTGCTGCATGATCAGTGTTTATTTATTTATTTATTTATTTATTTTATTTTTTTTTATTTTTATTTTTATTTTATTTTATTTTATTTTATTTTTTTTTTTTTTTGCTTTTTGCGTAGAGACCAGACTGAATTCAGTTCTATATCGAAGGATCTTGCGAAGTTGATGCGATGAATCTTTGGTTTAGATCCTTGTCAACAGTGAAGGGTAACGCTACGTATGTCCGTGGATTTTTATCGGGTTCCTTCAAATTTCTGCATATTTATGTCTATTTGTCTGTGTGTTCCACGATAATTTTCTTAAATTTTTTGTCTATTTGTTTATTTGTCTATTTGTCTGTATATTTATGTCTATTTGTCTGTGTGTTCCACGATAACTATCCTAAAATTTATCAAACTTAGTGCTTTCTTTAACTTGTCATTAGGTGTTGAAATCTGTCAAGAATCGGGGGATGAAAAGAACTGAAAAGGGGGGAGGATGAAATGAAATGAGAAAGTGATAACAAAATACTTTTAAGCCATAACTTTCGTAAAAGTGACTCAATTTTTATTAAGGATGGCGCATTTTTTTAAAATTCTTCACCAAGATTACCTCAATTTTTTAAAATATGAATAGCTTGAAGACAATCAAGGAAGTGAGCCAAATATTATCTGTCAAATGTTCTATACATTAACTAATAATATGCTGAGGCAGCTCTCTTTCAAGTGTTGGTTCTTGTGCATCCTCAAACGAAACCCGTGAATATTTCATTTACGCAATTAATAATGAAATATTTAACTTTTAGTCCACCGGCTAAGCTAAAGGAGACGGTGGTGATGAAAAATAAAGGAAATGGTGGAATGAAGAAAGTGGGAGGAAACGAGAGAACTCCGAGAAAACCAATGCACATGGTGTTTGTTCACCGCAAAGTCCACTTGGCGCAAGCTGGGACCGAACCACGGACCCCACGCACCAGAGGTGAACGTTCTCAGTATTTGACATCACTGATGCCAATACTTGCACCTTTCCTGGTTTCTACACATTTTCATACCATGGGAGGAATTCAATGTATTACTTCGTTCCCGGCGGGAGCTCATGTGGTTCGGATTCCACGTTAATCAGTAGGTCCACGTCTCATATAGCCTCGCTGCTGAACGGGACGCTAAACTAAAATAAACTCAACTCAATGTATTACTTCGACTCCCTCAAATCAACTTATCACAACTGAAAGAAAACCCGTCAGCATATTTTGTAGGCCATTATGATCATGTTTCTGTACAAACGTTTCAAAATAAAAGTGGTCAAGACCTATCAAGATTAGGCGGAGATTTAGGCAAAATCAATCAACTGTCAATCAACGTCTCAGTTTCAATGAGAGCTGAAATGGTTATAATGCAAATGAAAAGGTGGGGATAATCTTCCAAGTTAAAAGGACTATATGGAGAAATGCAATGCAGATTTAAGTTCAGTTTGTTGTTTAATTAATCAGAGCCGTAGCTAGAGATTTCGACGCAGGAGGCGAAGTAGAATTCGGCACCCTCCTATAGTCACCTTACCAAGCTTTTTTTTTTTTTTTTTTTTTAAGAGAAGCAGCTTTAGTTGTTATGCTAGGCTGAATTTTTATGAAGCTGCTTGGACAGAGCATTGTAACAGCCAAAAGCAATAGTTATTTATGTCTGTTTTCAAGATTACAAATAAGAGCTGTTTTCAAGAGGCTTATGTTGGACATTTTATTGAACTTGAGAAAACTACCTTTGGTTGTATACAAATCCACTTGCAGAACAGCCATGGAAATTTACCACTATTTACATTTCATACTATCGAGAAGAAACGAACTTTCAATACATTAGAAACTATGACGCTCAAAATGTGTTTTCAAAACGTTCAAAATGGGTGGCAACATTAATTTCCAGTAATAATTGTAAACTTCTGCAATTTTGTTCTGTGTGTGATCACACAAATAACACTTTAATTTCGATTCTTTTACGGTAAAATGTTTTATAAAATGTGACGAAAATTCAGAAGGAGCCTTCTTTGAGAATTTCTTACCGTCAAGATTAATCCGATTGGGTAGAAAAGTGTGATTGTCTAAACAAAGTCATCACCATCAAAACGCCAAACACGTATTTCAGACTTTGATCGTTTCTGATTTTGAAAACGCTTCTGTGTAGACTATAAGTCATTACTCGTTACCTTGTATATCACATCGCCATTAAACGATCATAATAAGTTTTTTTAAGGTAATAAGTAAAAACTTGTTGTGACTCATTGAAACGTTTGAATTGCGAGTAAGAAAATTTTCACCAAACTTATTTCTTTGCAAACCGACAACAATATTGATAGGGCGCCAAAACGTTTTCGAGACGACGCGTCGTTTACTCACTTCCAACACTTTTTTTCTTTCGTCTTGCTCGTTCGGTGCTCTCTTACTACCAACGCCCGGGACGACCGCCCCGCTCGCCCCCCCCCCTCTAGTTACGGCTTTGTAGTTAATATACTAAATATTATTATATGGAAATACCAGTTTTAACAACCATACGCCTCTACTGGGTCTATAACGAAGTAAGAAACTTAAGTTATTGTAGAGAGAATGAAAAAAATGAAAGTTTCGCTATTTCAAAGTGATATTGAAAAGGACATGTATAATTAGTCACGCCTAAAGCACGTAAGCGGTGCATCCTAGAGAAAAAGTGTAGAGATCATTTATTGTAGAGAATTTGACATAGATTTTTTTTTTTGTAAGAACAAAAAATGCTTTAAAATGCTTTCCATGCGAGATATTTACAAGAAAAAAAATGGTGTTTATTTGTCCAAAATAGCGACCAATCCGGAGTCGTAGAGAAGTCCAAAATTAAATGTTGTTAAGGACATTTTTATGAAGAAAGTAAAATTTGTGCCAGCATTCCACCGTTTTTTTTTTTAAACTTATTCCACTCTTTCCTAGCTGGTCCATCAACCAATCCAACGAATAAAAAGGCACAAGTATGGCAAACTTCTCGTAAGGATTCTATCCTGCGAGAGTATACAGCCCAGCAAAGTAAAACGTAGGAAGTGTTGCATAGCTTCAAGGCAGTCTCTAGTTGAACATGAAGTTCGATCCATACAAAGCCACGTTTACTGTGATGTTGCCAAAAGATATTCCAATAATTGTAAAAAAAAAAAAAAAAAAAAAAAAAAAAAATCAAAAATAAAATGACTAATTCTCTTATGGTAAAGCTATCTTTTACGAGGGCTATCCAGAAAGTAGATTACGTTTTCGTCTGTGTCCGCTAGGGGCGGGGCTAGCGCGGCCATCTTGGGGTCAGAGCGTTGCGCAGCTCAGTCGGCATCTAGCCGTGCTAGTGAGAGGTTCGTGCTGTGCTCCGTTAAGATACTGTGACGGTTTGAAATGTCTGCGTTAATTGAAAATCCCGCGAGCTGCGAGGTGCGTGCAGTAATAAGGTTTCTGACAGCAAAAAACTGTAAACCGATAGAAATCTATCGGCAGCTGTGTGAAGTGTATGGGGACAACATTATCACTGAAGGTGGAGTGCGACAGTGGGTCATAAGATTTAAAAATGGCCGAACCAATGTTCACGACGAAGATCGAAGTGGGAGACCCAGCAAAGTGACTGCCGAACTTGTCGAAAAAGTCGATGTTAAAGTCCGTGAAAATCGAAAGTTCACAATAACGGAACTTTCTTTGAGTTTTCCACAAATTTCGCGAAGTTTGTTGCACGAAATCATCAGCGAAAAGCTTGGTTACCACAAGTTTTGTGCAAGATGGATTCCAAAAATCTTGACAGAGGACCACAAAAATCAGCGAATGGCTGCAGCGTTGCACTTTTTGGACGCCTACAATAAGGATGGTGACTCTTTACTCGATCGCATCGTTACTGGTGACGAAACATGGGTGAAACACGTGAACTGTGAAACGAAATTGCAATCAATGCAGTGGGGGCACACAGGTTCTCCCCAAAAACCCAAGAAATGCATGCAAACAATGTCGGCAAGGAAGATGATGGCGACTGTTTTTTGGGACAGAAAAGGTGTGATTTTGGTGGACTTCCTGGAAAGAGGCACTACAATAAACGCTCAAAGGTATTGCCAAACTCTGCAAAACCTCAGAAGAGCAATTCAAAACAAGCGCAGAGGAATGTTGAGCTCTAAGATCTTGTTGATTCACGACAACGCCCGGCCCCACACGGCAAATGTCGCGCGTGAAGTTCTTGAATCTTTTCAGTGGGAGTTGTTTCCTCATCCGCCGTACAGTCCCGACCTGGCACCGAGCGACTTCCACCTATTCCCAGCAATGAAGAAGTGGCTGGCTATGCAGCGTTTTGATGACGACGAACAGCTGCAAGAAGAGGTAACGAAGTGGTTGAAGTCGCAGGCGGCCGAATTTTTCGACGAAGGAATTTCCAAGCTCGTACATCGCTACGATAAATGCCTTAATTTGAATGGTGACTATGTCGAAAAGTAGTATTTGTGTGTGGCTTTCATCTGTATATAATAAAATTAGTTTCCTATACATTGTTGATTTTTTATTCCAAAACGTAATCTACTTTCTGGATAGCCCTCGTATTAAGCTCATTTTCTCTCATAATTGAACGCAAACGTGTCGAACCATTGCTGGACGGATGAGTTGACTTTGAGTTTAGCGTCCCTTTCAGCAGCGAGGCTATATCAGACGTGGAACTACTGATTAAAGCGGAATCCGAACCACGTAAACTCCCGAAGCGGAATCGAACCCGGGTCTCCTACGCCTAAGAAGTGTACACTAACCGCTTAGCTAAGAAAGAGCTTTGATTGTTGGACTAAATTTAAGAATGCGTAAACTTGTTAAAAGTTACGCCACATGTTGCATAAATTTTCTGCAGTAACAATTTAAAAAATGGAAGTTATGGCAACCTTGAAACTTGGCGATCAAGATACCGTTCGGTATTTCGTTCTACTCCTTAATTCTTGGATTTTAAGGTGTTTTCCTGATTGTATTGAAAATAAGCATCATCTTAGAGAACACTGGAACAGAGCCAATAAAGCAATAACGCTTGATAACCTTGATTGGTGATGAGTACGTCTAACCGTCACGTTTCACAGTTGTAATTCATATTCCAAGAATTTATAGGGGAATACTATATTTTAAAAAGAAGAAAAAAACAGGTAAATTTTCGCCGTTTTTACTGACGCATTAGTTTACAGGAAATAAGAACTCTTTTTAGATTATGGCCCAGTCAACTTATTAATCTGATTTTTTTTTTTTTTTGCTTCAACGCGATATATACGTATATAGAGGAAAAAAAGATTACAAATTTCTCCACGTGCATAGCTGCACTTAAAACATATACATACATTAGATGCACCAGTAAGAAAGATGATGCAATGTTAAACCCTTTTGAATAAGCACCCCTAAAGTAGCGACGCATCAGAAATGCAGCAATGCCCTCTAAGCGTCCTCTTGCGTGAAGATGAGCACGGTGGTATGGAGAATGTCTATCCAAGAGCAGAATAGCCATCTCACAAATATTTACAAGTCAGGGACAATAACTTTAGAGATTTTGTTACTTCAGTTCTACAGGGTATGATCATCATTGTATGTATTGACTAGGGATGGCAAAACCGAATTTTATAAAAACCGGAAACCGGTTTGTAGAAAAACCGAAACCCGAAAAACCGACTTTTCGGTTTTCTCCTTCTTCAAAACCGGTTCAGTTTTTACCGAAACTGGTTTCTGTGAAAACTTTTGGAAAACACATAAAACTATTTCTGTGGAAACGGATTCGGTTTCCGGAGAACAACGAAACACCATTCTGGTCAGAAATAGAACAAATTTTGAAATAAAAACGGAACCGATTTTGTAGAAACCGAAACCGAATCCGGTGAAAAACCGAACCGGTTTTTAGAG
The DNA here is from genome assembly GCF_964235325.1 of Thermobia domestica. Lineage (NCBI taxonomy): Eukaryota > Metazoa > Arthropoda > Insecta > Zygentoma > Lepismatidae > Thermobia > Thermobia domestica. The sequence continues at coordinate 203,530,078 of NC_137466.1, read as the reverse complement.
AAAACTGATAACCGGTTTCGGTGAAAACCGAACCGGTTTTTCTAAAAAAAACCGAAAAACCGGTTTTTGTGCCCATCACTAGTATTGACAGGTCACTTGTAAACTGCGAAACTTCCATGCTTCACGGTTCTCACATAAGCTCCTTGTCTTCAAGTAGGAATTTTCTCATTTAATACCGCCTGTAAATTGTACTCCCTTTCGCCTCTCTCTCTTTTCCCTTAAACTAACTCTATGGCCTATGAAGCCCGGAGGTTCAATGCCGCGTTTACAAAAATTCTCCATTGACTTCTGTTCTTAGCCAACTGAATCCAGTTTCTACTTTGTATTCCTATTTCTGTGACGTTCACCTTAATATTGTCTTCCCATCTACACCTAGGTCTTCCTAATAGTCGTTTTCCGATTGGACTTCCAGTTAAAACTTTGAAAGCGTTCATACTTTCATTCATTCTAGCTCTGTGACCTGTCCACCTGAGCCCCCTAGACCTGATGACGCTAACAATGTTTGGTAAACGGTCTATATTATGCAGTTTCTCATTATGAAGTTTCCGCCATTCTTCATCCAGGTTTTTCTTGAGTAAGAATATTCGTCTCAGGATTTTGTTCTCAAATACTTTCAGTCTACGTTCTTCCCTCAGATTAAGTGACCATGTTTCGCAACCATACAGAACAACAGTGGCGTATTTAGGGGGGCTTCCAGGCTTAATCCCCCCCGAAATCTTACTTACTATAGTAAAGTATATGAAATATCTTGCAGAATTTTCCCAGTTTCAGGCAAAGCTCTCCACCCCGAAAGTTAGCAAAGCTTCCCCTCGAAACAAAATCGTAAATACGCCACTGCAGAACAACAAGCATGATTATCCTTGGGATTATACTTCCTCGACAGAATTCGCGTCAACAAAAGATATTGAACTGGATATTAACTTGAGTTTTCTCCTTTCAGTTGACATTTAATTCCTCCGTGGATATGGTTTGCGTCTGTGAATATTGCTCTTAGATATTTGTAAAGTATCCATTTTGTTGAAAGTATTATTTAACATTTTAACGCACCCATAATTTGCAGTATTACCTTCTCGGTGAACTTTCATATATTTAGCTTCCTTCTCTTTTTTCTATAACCGAGTCTTTTTAACATGTCTCTCATGATACTATTCCTTCTTAGCCAATGTTGTATTCTTCTTAATTACATCTAAAACTGTTATTTCCCCCTCAATTTTCCCGTTCATTTTTCATTCAGCCTAGCTAAGTTTGTTGATCTCTTTCCTTATCCATATTTCGAGAAGCTCGAGTCTCTTTTATGTACCGCAGTGTCTCTGTATCTGCTCAGTTGAATACAATATTCCACACGAAACATTGTGTAAGTTGTTTACTTATTATCTTTTTTCATACAAAGACGTACAAAAGAAAATTTTCTCCTACCAAAAATTCTTCCTTCGACATTTGCCTCCTATTTCTTCGCATCATTTCATTAAGTTTTCCAACATTTTATTTAAATTTCTTTTCAGATTCACAGGTGGTTTACGGAAAATTATAAATTAGAAAGCTGGAGTGAAGGGATAGATTATGAATTAGAATTTACTCGTCCCACACACTCGTATTATTACTTCCGCATAAGAATTAATATTTCCTTAATTTAAGATGCTCTGGCTTTTTACGAGTATAGCATAAACAAAGGTAGGTTTTCAACAGGGATGGGATGATCTCCTAAGTACGCTTATTTCAAACTTAATGCTTTGATTATTGAAACTCATTGAAAGAAAACTTTGATCAGGACTGTACTTTTCAGACACCTGTTGTAAACACATTTTTGTTAATAAACTCGACTAACTTCCTCATTACCTTTCCGCATACCTTCAAGCACAGCCTGATACTTCCCGATTCATTGGACTCTTAGGTCATCATTCTTTAGTTGAACAAAACCACGAGGAACACAACAACAAGGGGTATTCGACACACGATTAAGATAGGTGCAGGATCATCGGAGACGAACAGATCCCACCATTGGAGGACGACCGACTCCATAAGTCAAGAGTACCATTCGGTCGGTTCATCGCCGCAGATACCTTTAAGTTTGTTAGCAGAGTAGTGGAATGAAGATGTGGGAAAACATCATTGGAAACGCATGAAGACGAAAGAACTCGACGCCCCTTGCAGATCAACAGAATAGAAATCCAGGTGTTGACTGTCTCCAGCTATCCAGGCTGCTCCAAGGGAAAACATTCATCACTCCAGATGACTAGGACGACGCCAGTCTCGATGGATCTATCAGGCTAGTGCTCATCCTTTATCTTTCAATCATAACTTATTTCTCTCTCACACACCTTTTCCTTACTAGTCATCTTCAAAATTGAAACATTTGAATTTCATTTAAATTCAATCGTAATTTCGTTGTTAAGTACCGTGTTGTGCATCAGTTCCATCCCCTATTGTTACATTATTCTATGAGTATTTTAGAGATTATTCTGAGTTACAACTGATGGCACAGCACCGGCACATGGTTATTATTATTATTATTATTATTATCGTTATTATTATTATTATTATTATTATTATTATTATTATTATTATTATTATTATTATTATTATTATTATTATTATTATTATTATTACTTTTATGAATCCATTATTCAGCCCTCCTGGCTAGTTTGGGAGCTATGTGCATCCCATAGGAGCACCAGGTTCAGAGTGACCTCCAACATGAACGCATCACAAGTGTTCAGGTACAATTGTAAACTGTACGTCTTGTTTTTATAGAACTTTGCTGCTGATAAAGGACGTAAATACCAATGAAACAATTTAATCCCAATTATCCAGGATCGTATAACCAAAGCGTTTATGGCTACACCACAGAGGAGTGATGAAATGGGTCACGAAATTCGTGAACTGTGACCCGGAAGACCCAGAGGCAGACAGGCTTATGTCCTGATCTGATCCGTGACCCGGAAGATCTAAAGGCAGTCAGTCCCATGACCCGGAGTGAGCCGGTTAGAACCATCAGCCGGAAGACCAAGAGGCAGGCAGATCCATGACCCGGACTAAATTGGTCTAACCAGTGACTCGGAAGGAACCGGCTTCAACCGTGTCCCGGAAGACCCAGAGGCAGTCAGACCCATGACCCGGAGTGACTTGATCTGACCCGCGACCCACAGGTAATATGGTGGATCGAGGTAGTCAGACCCATGCTCTGGAGTGAACAGATCTGATCTAGTGGCTTGGACAAACCCATGGCCCGGAGTGATCCAAACACACCCATGACGTGAAGTGAACTGATAGGATTAGGAGATGAAACGTTGTCATACACATGAATAGCATATGTGAGGCTACTAATGCAATTCTAACAAATATAACTACTCTCTCATCTCCTTTTCATTAAATATAATTTTCTTTTTCGCTTGTAGTACCCCCTTATATCGTAGCCACTAACGCTCTCGCAATTGGTGTTAATTTTACCGAGTTGGATTCCCGATGAGAACACTCGGTCGAAAAATTGTAACAGGTTTTTTTAGGCTTGCCATCTTCTTTCTTCCTGGGTTTCTCTCATAACCATCCGGGGAATGCCGGATGGTTAATATACTGGTACCAGTTCTCTTCCTTCTTTCCTCCTTCCCCGGATAATGTGCTTGTCAAAGGGAGCATCATTCCTCATACGTGACGAGTTTAAGGCCATAAATGTCGGTAACGCCCGGAAATATGTATAAAATAAAGTAAACATTCTAGCTTGTTGTTTGTTCTATGTGTGAAAAGCATTACATTGAAAGATAACTACAAGTTTTAACAGAATCTTAACGCGTCAGAATCACACAAAAGATAAGCTACATGTTTATTTATGAGTGACAATCAAAGCTAATATTTCGGTTGCTTCTCAGTCGTAGTGACAGTTCAGGTTACCAGGTCTGTCCAGTTTAAAAAGATAAAAGTTGAAACTTTCCCAAAAGGGTCACATCGATACAAATACTCATTTTTATATTCCAAACTTTATCAAGTATACAACATGGCAGTATCCAATCTTTGTTCAATATGTTTTATGTTCTCTATAACTATTATCGCTCAAAGATCTTCAAAAATAAACCTTCTCGGCTTATTTTGGCTGGATTCCCAGGTTAAAAGCCTTGCTGATTAGAAGCGTCTTCATCCCGGCGAAATTAAAATACCGCTAATTTTACATTAATTATGTGATATCTTCAAATAGATAAAAGATAATCGAAATGTGGAACAAGAGCGCCCTAGACAATATCATTTTACATGAGAAACCGTTATCACGACTCACTTATCTGCTTTCGATTTCGAGCCACTTTGAAAATCGTCATTTATTTTCGCGTTTCTAAACAGCTGAAAACATAAAGCCACTAGGTGACTTGTGATAACGGTACTTCACGCAAAATAATATTGCCTAGGGCGCTCTTGTTCCATATTTCAATTATCTTTCATATGAAGATTACTGTAAAATTAGCGGTATTTTAATTTCGCCGGGATGAAGACTCTTAAGCTTCACTCATGATGTCTATAACCCCATCCACCAATTTAACCAAGAAGATTAAGATATTTCTATCCAAGTTAGTGACGTATATTTAAACATTCTCATTAGTGTACTATAAGGAACTTTAGTGTCATATGAATTCGCCCTGTACAGTACATTTTGAAGTACAAATACCTTAAAACCTTATTTTCTACTCTTTTTTATATTTCTTTCATATTATTTATGGTAGAGAGACCATATTATTTATACGTATTCGAATTTGCTACGAACTAAACTATTAAATAAGACTGTACAGGCTTGTATTCTAATAAATTCTCTGGTATTTCTGATTAGAACACCTAGATTTCTAAGTATCTAAGATATTTCTAAGAATCATTAATGAGTTTATCTAAATGTAAATTGAAACATACTTTATTATCTAGAAGTGCACCTAAATCATTTACCTGTTTAATATGTTGTATTATTATATTATTTATCAAATAATCGACTCAGAGCGACCTTTCTTAATAACATTTATTTACTCCAAAAGTCAACTTTTTTGTTAATACTCCATCTGTAACAACTCTAAATCGATCTGGAGCTTGAACACATCTGCATACAACAAACATTTGTAGTATTTATAATTCACGGCAAATCATTGATAAACATTAGGAAAAATAATGGTCCAAGGTTTGAAACTTGCGGTACACCTGATATAATCCTATAATGTGACGAGCTTAATTGATCATACGCTATATACAGCTCGCGATGTTTAAGGTAAGATTAAGTCAATGCCAATAATTTGTTTGATGATAATTTTTGAAGTTACAAATCATGAATAAGCTTATCAAAGGCTTTGGTAAAGTCCGTACATGTGTATCTATAAAATTATTGTTTATAGATTCTAAAACGTTCTGAACAAGTGTAAAAAGTTCGTTATTGATGAACGTCCTGGATAGAATCATTGTTTAACATGATTAAATATTCTATAAAAAAAAGTTATATGCTCAAATATCTTAGCAGGATTTGATATGAATGATATAGGTTTATAATATTCTATTGAGTTCGTATTACCTTTCCTCAAAATTAGAATAACTTTACTGAATTTCCATAAGGTAGGGAAAGTTAACGTTTTCAATATTAATTTAAAAATGTAATACAAAGGTGCAATTAAAGCATCACTAATGCCTTCAAATACATAGCCAGGAATAGAGTCTGGACCACTTGACTTAGAAGACTTAAGTTATTTCATTCATTCTTTGATTTGAAATTTAGTTATGAAGTTAATTGTTAAATTGTGAGAAACTCTCGATGTATTTATATCAGGAATAACATATGAAGAAGATTCTTAAGCATACAGATTTTTAAAAATATTTCACAAAGCTGTTTACTGTATCTCTATTGGGATTAAATCTTTCTTTAATGTGAAACATATACTTATTAACAAAATTAAGTTTTTCTTGGATTGAATAAAAAAAAACATTCACAATTTTTGATCAAAGTATTTTCGGTTTGTTACATTTATATGCAGTGATAAACATACTTTTCAATTGTCTATAACGTTGAATAAATTTGTTGTAATTATACACCGATTGATTCATGCTTCCTATTATATTAATTTTACTTTAGGGTAATAATTATATCATAGGTAAACCAACAAGTACAAGTATCATTTTTAAACAATCTTTACTTATTTACATATCTATCAATAATACCATTTATTACTTTATAGAAAAGATGAACGACTTTATCAATATTATTGGAACTAGTTAATTCATTTAAAATTTGTTCCAGTAATGATTTATGTACATTGAAAAGTCAGAATTACTGTAATTACTTACAATAAGAAAACTGGTTTTAACAGCGAACTCAAGAGTCCTTGAGATAGATGTGACAAGTTAATGAAGAATAATTTACATTTTCATGTATTATGGGGAATACACACTTAGGTACATTTACACATCCTTCAATATTAGAAAGAATCGAAAGTTTTCTCATTAATATTTCTCACTAAGTTGAGTAATTGTAAATTAAATAATGATGTAAATGGGTAATGAAGTGCAGAGACTTCCCTATAGCAAATTATATATATATATATGAATAACTAATTTATGAATTTTAGGAAAGTTGAAGTAACCGAAAATTAATAAATTATTGTACTGAACTTCCTTAAACTTGCTCTAGTTTCAAGAACAATTCTTGATGTTTATCCACTTTGTTTTTGATGGAAAATAAACTACAACGAATATAGTAAAGTTTATTAACTAAACTATGCACAGAATTTCAATTTCATCAATAAGTGCTGGAATTCTTTAACATAAAAAATCTTTGAGACAGCAATCAATACACCACCTTCACTTCTTTTTTTCCTATTTTATCCGTATACATTGTATATATAATCTGTAAGTTCACCATTATATATTTCGTGAAATAGCCTGATTTCGGTTAGCAGTATAATATCAAAAACCATTAGCTGCAATACTTTTATACAAGTCAGTCAATTTAGTTCTAAAACCTCTTACATTTTGATAATAAAATAAAACATTATTTATTAATTACCCTTACAACAAATTTCTAACCTTTCCTACCTCACTAAGTGTGTATACGTAAGCACCACTTGCTACCTTCTGTAACTTAAAATATTCACTGCGATCGTATAACTGTGAATGAAATTTATGTGCGTAGTATATCAAAAGAAGTAAAACTAAATCAATTGTTGACGTTTTAACTGTATGCCACTTCTGTTTGACTGTCAAATAGTTTTGCTTGAACTATGTATAAATTTTTATACACAAGACCCAGAATAAGAACATTACTTGTGTATGTAATAGCCTACAGGCGGCCAGAAGCAAGATGATATATGTATGAAATGTTGTACACATGGCAGTCAATGTGTTAATATTAAGTCTAAATAATTTACCCAGAGAAAATCATTTTTTCTCCTTTTAAACATTCATGGCTTCTTTAAATATTAATCTTCTATGCAGTGTTAAGCTATGATTTACATACAGATGGTGATCAGAAAAATGGAAACACCTGAACGAAATTGCAACTTACCAGATTAATATGGTGTCGGGCCACCTTTCGCCTTTAGAACAGCCTTGATGCGACGTGGGATGGAGACATAGAGGTCGTGAATGGTAGCAAGTGGAATTTTACACCATTCCTCGTTTAGGGCATCGGCCAGTTCTGTGAGAGAGGATGGAGGTGGAAATCGTCGCCGGAGTCGTGTTTCCAAGACGAACCACAGATGTTCAATTATGTTGAGATCTGGGGATTTGGCGGGCCAGGGGAGGTGTTGAACTTCATCCCGATGTTCCTCAAACCACGCTGCAACAACGCCAGCTGTGCGAATGGGTGCATTATCATCCTGGAAGATGGCGTCATTGTCCAGGAACAACATTCGGACCATAGGATGCAAGTGGTCTCCTAAAGTTGCGACATAATCGTTGGCAGTGATTCGTCCGCTAAGTGTGACCACAGGACCCAATGAAAACCATGATATGGCGGCCCACAGCATCACCGAGCCGCCGCTATGTTTCACAGTTGGGCGGAGACACTGCAGATCATAAGCTTCTTTGGGCGTTCTCCACACATTAACACGGCCCGTGGTTGGGAATAGGGTGAAGGATGACTCATCCGACCATATCACACGTTTCCAGTCCTCAACGGTCCAAGTTGGATGGTCGCGGCACCATTTGCGGCGTGCGAAAGCGTTATGGTCCCTGATGAGTGGTTTGGCCCGTGCAATACGACCCCGCAAGTTCATGTCATGTCATTCGCGGCGGACTGTGATTGTCGAAACAGGTTGGGGGAGGTGCTAATTGAGTTCCTCCGTCACTTGCTCCGCAGTGGCACGACGGTTCTGCGTGACAATGCGCTTTAATACCCGGCGTGACCTGTCACTCATGATTTTCTTCCGCCCACTGTTCCGCTTCCCCGATGTGGTTTTCCCGTATGTTGTGTAGGCTGTCATCACCTTCGACACTGTCCCACGCGACACATCTAACACAGTAGCCACTGCCAACACACTCACTCCACATAACCGCGCACCAACAATTTGCCTTCTTTGAAAATCTGAGAGGTCTCCCATTTTACACTACCTCCGTCTGCTGCAGCCACTGGACACTGCTGTTCTACTGCGCCTGACGTAGTATGGAGACCGACCTAACACACCACCACCAGCGGTCCGGCGCTGCGGGAGCCACGACACCACTGTCAACCCATATATCTGACGTGTTGCCAACTACAGGTGTTTCCATTTTTGTGATCTCCATCTGTAGATAACTCCATCTGTAGTGTATCCAATAGCTTTACAATTTAAGTTCCTTTTAATTTTCTTACCTTAAGAAAACTATCCTTGTTGAACCTTCTAAGAAATTTCACTACTATAATTAGGTCCGGTTGGTTTGAAGACTTTTTCAGCCTGTGACAGGTATCTGTCATATATTATTGGTGATATTTAGATATAAAGCAATACCAACTTGCTTTGCATTTGCATTGACATCTTCATTGGAAAGGAGGAGAATAACATGAATTTCTATGTATTTATCCTACCATGTTGACCAAGCCCATTTAATTCTGTCTTCAGTTTCTTAATCTGTCATTATAAGGAATAATCTGCTTAAAAGTTCATCAATATCGTCCATACACTTCACAAATTTTTAATATTTTAGAACTTTCGTCTAAATTTTCGTGAATTAAATTTAGTGGCTTACCGAGGTTCTTGTCTAATTTTGCCTGGTTTAATCTCATCAACTTTTTGTATTATAGAAAGTAGCAATTCATACAATTCATATAATGACCGAGATTTTTCAATAGTTGCCAAATAGATATACCTTTTGACTTCTGTCGTGACTTTTCACTATTTCTACAGCACCACGATCGACAAGATAACACTAAATATTTTATATCTTCGTCCGTGTGGAAAGTTTTATTATTTGGCCTAGGAAACAAAACAAGTCTTCAAAAGTATTTGAATGTTGTCGAATTTGCAATACCTAAAGAGTTGTCATTCCAAGCGCGGGCGTCTATCTCACCGGGGACGTGTCTCCCCATATTTGTAAAACGGTTTTTTCACCCCACCCCCCCAAAAAAAATTCAAGTATCTTATGACTCAAAAGAGGATCAACCTTGCAAGCAGTTTGCTACGTTCAGGAAACAATGTTAGACAAAGTGAATATGAAAAAAAAAGTATCACAAAAGTTTGTTTCCAATTGTGAAAAGGCATTCAGTTTTTGATCCTAAGGAGGTGAAGGTGGAGGAAACTGTAAAAAAGTAACAAACTGTTTTTGTTTAGGTAGCGAGCAGCAAAGCGAGTTTAGTTTAGTTTTAAAAAAGGGGGGAAACGTAATTTTCAACTAATTTTTTAAACTATACATTGTGGAGCCTCAGTTACATAAGTTGTAGGCTTATAGGCCCAAAATCTGTTTCCAAAATTTTATTGTTTCTGAGTAGTCACTTTACACTACCTTTTATCATTATTTTTATTTTTGACACAGACTTGGAGTCATTGTACTTAGAAAATTCTAAACCATAGTTGAATCTTACTGTTTGAATATACAAAGAAACTACAAAAACTTTTTTAGTATCATATTTAAAAAAAAACTATCAAAGATAATTTTTTTAAAGTTTTTGTTAGCTTTTTAAGTCAAAAATGTTTTAAAATGCAATGAACGAAGACGTTTTTGATATATTTTTCGGGTAAGGACACCCGGATCCCCCGCATTTCTGGGGGGTATGCCATATACTCTAGTCACCAAGGTAGTCCGTCTCCTTCAAAGTTTATGTGCTGCTGACGCTAATGATTTCAAGTGAGTACTAAGTTTGTCCCACTGGTTTCTGTGGTTATGGAAAGAAGTTTTTGATTTACAACGACGTTTTATCTTCCACTACAAATGCACTTACATTTAACAACTTAGAGATGGTCATTGATTTTAAATAATAGTTTTATGTTTTCCCTTCCTAGTATACGTATTTGTTCTATCCAGTATCATAGAGCGATGCGTAGTTTATAGTTAGGTACCCTTCACACTAGAATCCAGTGAGCCGCTCGCGTGAGCTGCAACTGCTAGCTTTACATTGTCTTAAATGTACGCCTTCACACATGCGCGTCAGTACAAATGAGCCGCGGCTCTAAGCTGCTATGAAGATCATCCCGCCAGTAGCCAACTCGAGCGGGCTGCTCGCGGGGAAGAAAATAACACGCAGTCTTTATGAGAGCCTTTCACACATGAACATGAACTCAGTTGGAATGGAGAAAAGTGTACAAATATTTGATGTTGAACATTTTCTTATTTCGGGGTTACTCCGATAAAATGCACACTTTATACTATTATACAGTTCGTCAAACGAAGGTATAGACACCCC